>NW_024589982.1:0-54982 GCF_018446385.1 Zingiber officinale | reverse complement strand
AAATACTTTTCATTTATATTTACATATATTTTACCTTCTCTCAGTTCTGTTATGGCACTCAAATCACTAACCAATGTGTTTATATTTCAACAGTGATATATTCTAATTTGTGGTGATCACTTATCAAAACAAAAAGTCATTGTATTACCCCTAATTTCAATGAATGCAATACTTTATCTTCTCTTTTATAATGCCTTTATCCATCTAAAAACTTTGTTTCTATGACATTTTATTTTATTTCATATCCCTTAATCATAGCATGAACAGTAACATCTTAATCAGACTTCTTGTACCAATCAGAATCCACTCTCATGCAGCATATTGCTAGTAACAAACATACTAACTTTCAAAAATTCTTTATAAAATTGCTGGTCCAGCCAACAATATTAAATTGAGGGAAATGTGCATGCACATTCTTCTGTGTATGATGTCTTCACTTATACTAAGTGTAATTCATATGTTAGTGGTTGGTATTTGCTAGCATCATAATGGCAAATCATTAGCATATTCAAGGTTAAAAATTTCGAGCCATTCCGGAGTTTCATCCTGAACAATATAATTTCGGTATCGCATCATGTCGTACCAATATAATTCCAAAATATAAGAATACATTAATTAAAAGAATTATTTTTATTAATATTTGAGAGTAATAGGATACAATTTTTTATAAGAATTTTGATTACTTTTTTTTATAGATCTACCAATATAATTTTTATGTGGGAACATAATATTTTTTTAATTTTATTTAGCATAACTTATGATTGGGAACACCAACAAAGATATCTGAAAACTTTAATTCCAGTATCAGCAATTAAAAACATGAGTGTAAGAAAAAAAACTAAACTTTTCTTTACTATAAGAACTATTACAACATTGTATTTTTCTTTCTATAAAAATTTTCATTGCTATTAATTTTAAATTTTATTAGTTATCTAGGCTGGTCAAACCTTAGGTTTTAAAAACTCTATCAGAGTCTAATTAGGATATGATTAGATTATTTAGGTAGGCTTATCATCTAGGTCATTTTGGTTCAAACATTTTGGTTTAATTGTATTCTTTTAGCTCAAGAATAAATTTAAAATAAAATCTTTTTTCTGCCCTAAACCTCTTTCATTTCTCTCTCGCACAACAGCCCTTTCTCACGCAAATGTCTATCTTTCATGCGACGTTGGAGTTGACAGCTCTCTTGCTCGTCTCTCTCGCATGCACAATGGCTTATCGTTGCTCTCACCGTCTCTCTCATGACACCAGACCAGATTGAGCCATCAATGAATGGTGAGTGATCTTTCTCTCTCATTTTTTATCTCTCTTCCTCCCTCCTTCGTTAGCACTTCCATGCCAGTATTGACCATTCCGCGTATCGGTATGAGAATGGAACCAAAAATTTTGGCTGTGCTGGTTGGAGTGAGATTTTAATCGCTGAGCATATTATCATTTTTCAAGGAAAATGTTAGATAATGAACCCAGTAACAAGTTGATAACATCAAGCATGGATGTCTATCGATGTCCAAATCAAATATATTATCTAATATCTTCTATTTTGTGCCCTATGATCTTAGATGTTTCTAAAATTATGGTAATATAAAATATGTCAAACAAACTCAATGCAATATTGACTGATAAACTATGGTGCACCGCATATCTTCATATGGGCTTTGGCTTCACTAGGCACTAGCTAACATATATTGCATACAAAGTGCATAAGGCCGACAGCTTGACCCAACTTCTTAATTTTGATATCATGATTCTTCCTTCAAACCAAGTAAAAGGAAGTGGTATAGTAATCTTGAGATATATTTTTTTCTTATTTTTCCAATCACCCCATCTTAATTCATCAAATCATAGTATATTAAGGTCCCTTGTCTCTCTTTTTACAATAAATCTCACATATTTACATAAAGAAGAAAATTGACAAACCATTTTTCGCCACCCATAATACAACTTATGGATAAGGTGAGAAAGTTTTGTTACTTGCAATAAACAAAAAACTATATAGGGTTACATGGGTTTTATCCCTCCATTGAGATCTACAATTATATGGTGACAACATCCAATATTATTATAGTTACATATAACTGTACTAATAAGAGGTCTCGATTCCTTAAACCATCTCTAATTAATTCACCTTATATAACTAAATAAATTATTGGGCAACTTGGAAAATGTTCACACTGTCTTAATAAGTTTTCTTTCATTTTATAATATATTGGAGCTAGACCAATGGTTCTAGTATGACAAAAAAATTAGTACAGACCTTTGATGGTAAAAAAAAAACAAATACATTGGCAAAATTCTAACTTTATAAAGAATCCCAATAGCATCATCTTATTGATTTAGGAAGGTTAGCTGATAAATATCTGCGCAAAAAAAAAAAGACTAAAATCCAACCTTCTCACCTTGTAAGTTCAGGTTGCAATTGAAGTATCTCCGAATGCTGATAATGTAATAACTAAGACAGTTTGCTTACTTCTCACAGAGAATCAAATTCTGTAATACCTATTCATCAATTGTTTTCCCCATTCTTCCTATTTGTGATTTGTTCAGTTAAGGAATTTGGAATATCCAGAAAATTTTAGATATAGTAGATATTAGATATGATAACTATACCAGGAATCATCCAGCAAAAGAAAGTGATTCGAAATACGTTAGCCAAATGAACGGAAAAAAGCAGATCTATGAGGCACCTGAGAATCAGAGGGGCAGAAAGCAAAACAGCGTTTCGCAAGGGCAGAAGAGTAACCCTTGCACGCGGCGGCAAACTGATCACCGACGAGATCGAGGTCGGTGGAAGAGGGGCAGTGGCAGAGGCCTATGACGGCGAGGATCTTGCGACAGGACTGGAAGTCCTCCCAGGGGCTGGGCGGCGAGCCTCCAAGCATGAATTTGAAGCGGATGCTGCCGGTCTCCCATGGCTGATGGGTGAAGGGGCTCTTCTGGTGCTCCAAATAGAAGGAACTGATGGAGGAGAGATCGATCTTGGTATGTTGGCCCAGCATAGCCACGTACGACCGCAGCCGCGAGTGGGGGATCGAGCCGCCCACAGGGAGCACCGCCACCCGGATCATGGATCCTGTCTCGATGCTCACGTCCGGCTCCATCGCCTCGCGTTGAGGAGTCGGCGGAGGTTGTTCTACAGACGGCGACGAGGAGGAGGAGCCGGTGGGAAATTAGATCGTAGATCTGTCGCTTGCCAAGCGAAGTGGCTGCAGGGAAATGGTGATGGCTCACCGGACACGAGTCCTACCCGACGCCCAATGGACAAATGGAATCCGCTCAATCCGTAGTAATACGATTTGGAAATAAAATTATGCATAAAGAGGCTTATTTAAATAACTAATCTTGATTATAATTTAATTTTAAAAATTATTTATTATTATTTTTTTTATATTTTATGCCCATTAATTTTAGAATAATAGATAAAAATTAAAAAAAATGATAATTTCAATTACTTATTAATTATTTCTGGATGATCAATTCGATTTATAAAAATTTCCTATCAACCACTAGAATAAATAAAAAAATACAGATGACAATGAACTTAGAAATAATCATTAAAATTGGGACTCAAGGGGAGGGGGTGATGCCTTGTTGAGTTTGATGGGTGGTCAAATTTCGAATATCTCTATATACGGTGCAGAAATGTTTTGTATATTAATTTATCTAAACTTCAAATTAAAATAAATATTTCAATAGATATAAATTTTTTAAGTTAAATTTTAAAGAAATTTCTATAAAATATAAATGATATTTTTTTTTATTCGAAATATTGATCTAGGTGCAAAGGTTTCGGGGCTATGTTGATGGTGATTGAAAAAATATATTTTGATATTACTTTATAAATAATATTTGAATACTTTGTTAATTCAATAATAAATATTTACTATAAATATCAGATTATTCAATTTTTATATTTATTAACTTTAGTTAATTTGAATAATAAATTTTATAATATTATAATAAAATATTATTGGTATATATTTCGTTGTCAATTAAAACTTACTTATAAGTTGAATCTAGGACAATATTTTTTTTGATATTTAATGATTATAGTTTTGTATTTATGTTATTTAATTCAGGAATTTTTTAATATGATCGATTACTTAATTCTAATCATCAAAAAAATAATTCTGTAATTTTATGTTAAGGTTAAGTCAATTTTGACAAAAGACAAAAAAAAAAAAATTAACTATAGAAAGCTTACACCGTAGGATTGATAAAAATAAATAAATAATGGCATAAGATAATAATACAATAACATGCTCTTGCTCTTCTAAAAGCCATAAGTCAATTAATATGATAAATTATAAATTGAAAATGTAACCGTTGATTTTTAACCATTCATAAAAATATATTGAATTTAATCACTAAACCTAGAACTTAGAACATAATCTTTCAATTATAACTTAATTTATAATTTAATGTATTTTGTGAACTAAATAGGAATTTAAATTAACATTATCTTAATGTAAAATTTAGAATGTTGAACTCTAAATTTATAGTTACTGATGTTTACTTAGAACTTAGATTCTGAATTGGTATAATTTTTTTAAATAAATTTTATAATTGCATGTGTTCTATTAATTGATTAAGTGAACTTCGTTTCTGAACTTAGTTAAAGACCTTTACTTAACTTGTCTCTTAACTTATAGTTTTTTTTATTTAGTAAAAGGAATGTAATTTGTGAATTGGTTTTAGTGCCTTAGCTATCATTAAGAGGTGTTTAAACTATAAACTTAGTCTCTGAATTTAGAATATAATCTCTGAATTTTGAATTTATAATTTGGAATTCTGAATTTAGCTATGGATATCAAACGTATAATATAGAATCTAATCTGTGAATTTTGTGTAGTTTGAGAATCACTATAGTCGTGCAGGAATGATGTTAGTGCTGACTGACTCTTTAGAGGTTGCCGGTTGGAGTATGTGATCGAAAAGAGGGTGGCAATCCGATTGGATTTATTTGAGCTACATCAGTCAATTTCATTTCCTTTGTGTTTGATGAATGATAGGTTTGAATGTTGTCATAACAATAATAATATTGTTTGTATTTATTTTTGTTGATATGTTAGGGCTAAACATTTAATGATCAGTGTTTACTTCAATTATTAGCAGTTATTATTTTGTTTCTGGTTTGGTTTCATCTCTATGATTATGTAAAATATATATTTTTTAATGGTGTTTTATCTATTTGGTTTGGCAGTTTTGGGAGATCATATTAGCAATTACTTGGAAAATAGAATCATGAGCTCACATCGCAGGAATTCAACTAAGGTTGGTGACTAGCAAAGATAATTTTATACTATAATTTAGTCATAATTGTTTTCAAGTAAATTTGTTTGAAATATTCTAGAATTAAAATGTAAGTCTTCAAAATATTACATGATATGATGCATAATGATGGGATCCAATAAAATCATACAGTCAGAAGTCAAGGGGGTATGACAGTCAAAAGTCAAGGGGACGTAGCAGTCAGAAGTCAAGGGGACGTGGCAGTCAGAAGTCAAGGGCGGTAGCAATCGGCGGTTAGGGAAAAGAGAAGTAGGACCGTGGGATTACGTCAGCAACATAGTTTCCGGTCGGATTTTCACAGACCAGGACTCCAGATCAGATACTCTGATCTAAAACATGAGGGGTAGTTGGAGTAATATCTGACCGGGATCTGACTGGTCGGGTTCTCGCGGCTCAGTTATATCCAGGCCTGGTTCTCTCCTCAGTGAGCTAAATCCCGATCAGTCAACCCTCGGTCGGCTCCTGGACGATCTCACCACAGCTCTCGGCCCCTCAAACTTTAGGCCAGGTGTTATACCCAACATAACAGCCTAAGCTGCCCTATTCATTCCCGGTTGGGCCAGAAGGTCGGGACAGGAGGTGCTACAGGACAACAAGGTCAGAGAATCGTAACCGTTTGTCAGAGAATAACTGGCAAGTGTCAGGGAATATTTTAACGGTCTACAGGCACTTGCAAATGGAACATTCCTTCAGGCTATAGGAGGGTGCCACATGTCCTCCATCACCCGACAAGGCCTGACATCCGACATTCTCTGACATCAGTCAGGCTCCAGAAGGTACGCACTGTCATATAAAAAGGGAGGTCCTCTCCCTCACACAGGTACGCTCTCTCACACATTCGCACTTGTCTTCTACTTTCTTTCTTCTTCGTACACTGTTCTTCTGGGGAAAAAGTATCTGACTTGAGCATCGGAGGGTCTACTCCGGGGACTCTTTCTCTGGTTTCTAGCCTCTAACGCTCGTGTGTTTGTTTGAGTATGCACAGAGCTCAGGTACCGCCGGCTCAGTCATCGTCACCCATCAGCACAACGTGGGGGTCCATTCTTGTAGGCGCATACAAGAAAGTGTTGGTGCAACCTTAGGTCAAGGTTGACCTGGTTAACCTGACTCGAGTTGACGTGACTCGAGTTGTATTTTGATGTTTGACTTGGGAAGATTGTCGGTGCAACCTTAGGTCAAGGTTGACCTAGTTGTGTTGCATGTTGATGTTTGACACTCGTGGAAGAGTTGTATTCTTGATGTGAGACAAGAATAGATGGTTGCAAGATTATTGATGCAACCTTAGGTCAAGATTGACCTAGTTGAGTTGTATGTTGAAGTTTGACGAGAAGAGAGTTCTATTCTTGATGTGAGACAAGAATAGATGGTTGGGAAATTATTGGTGCAACCCTAGGTCAAGGTTGACCTGGTTGACCTGAAAAGTCCAAGTATGGAGACTTGGCACTGGAAAGGTCCAAGCAGGGAGCTTGGCACGCGAAAAGTCCAAGTATGGAGACTTGGCACGGGAAAAGTCCAAGTATGGAGACTTGGCACTGGAAAAGTCCAAGTATGGAGACTTGGCACGGAGAAGTCCAAGCAGGGAGCTTGGCACGAGGGAAAGTCCTGGTGAGTGAAGCCAGGCAGTGGGAAAGTCCTAACTGGGATGTTAGGCAGTGTGGAAAGTCCTGGTGAGTGAAGCCAGGCAGTCGGAGAAGTCCTGGTGAGTGAAGCCAGTGGGAAAGTCCTAACTGGATGTTAGGCGGTGTGGAAAGTCACGGTGAGTGAAGCAGGTGAAAGTCCCGTGAGTGAAGCCAGGCAATGAAAGTCCCGTGAGTGAAGCCAGGCAATGGAAGTCCTGGTGAGTGAAGCAAGGCCAAATCTGGAGAGTGGAAGCGGTGAAAATCCTAGTGAGTGAAGCTAGGTGAAAGTGGAAGTCCCGGTGAGTGAAGCGCATCTGGGAAAGTCCCGTGAGTGAAGCGGTTTGGAAGTCCCGTGAGTGAAGCCAGCAGATTGAAATCCCGGTGAGTGAAGCGGTGAAAACCCTAGTGAGTGAAGCTAGGTGAAAGTCCCGGTGAGTGAAGCAAGGAAAATCCAGATGGATCAAGGGTGATCGGACATCGGTGTTGGGAAGTCCAAGTAGATCAAGGAGTGATCGGATACTTGGCACGAAGAGGAAAGTCCAAGTGGGTCAAAGGATTGACCGACACTGGTGGAGAGTCTTAGCAGGTCAAGGGACCGACCGGATGCTAAGCATGATGTACCAACAGTCAAGATTGACCGGATGTTGGTTTGAACTTGGTTTGGGCGAAAACCATGTCGGATCGATCCGGTGATCGATCCGGTGATCATGAATATTCGATCGGTCGGTGACCGATCAAGAATACATCGAGCATATCAGGTGATAACGATAGGTCCGGTGACCGATCGAGTCGATCGGCCGAACAGAGCGAGGCGCGAGGGGCTGATCGGTCGTGGACCGATCAGCCCTGATCGGTCCCCGCATCGATCAGAGCCCTCGATCGGTCTATGGACCGATCGGAGATTCTGATCGGTCCATGGACCGATCAGGACGGTATAAAGCTTCTCGATCGGTCCCCGCATCGATCAGAAGTTCTGATCGGTGGACCAACCGTGACCAAGGCCTCTTCCCGATCGGTCCACGCATCGATCAGAGTTCTAGCTGCCATGACGCAACGCTAGTTTCTTCGCCTTCTTCGCAGTTATAAAAGAGGTTGAGAAGCCACTGTTGAACTTCTTCTTCCTCTTCTTTCTGCTGCTGAGCTCTGCTGAGTTCTTGAAGCGTTGAAGCTTTGCGTGAGCTTCCTTTTGGCTGGTCACCTGCTGTTGTAGGCGCTTGGAGCTGCTGCTTCTTCCAGTCGAAGAGAAGGCAAGCAAGAGTTTTCTTACTGTTGTATTTCTTGCTGTCTTTCTTTGTATTTCTGTACTCTCCTTACTTGCTGTTGCAAGAGTGTGTTGTGGCGAGGTTTCTCCACCCATAAGGAGTTTGTATTAGCCGGTTCTCCGGGGACTCATCCACCGACGGATTGACTGGAGTCGTCCACCTTACGGACACGCCGAGGAGTAGGAGCCCTAATCTCCGAACCTCGTTACATCGGTTTGTTTGAGGTTTGTAGTCTTCCTTTCGTTTCTAGTTTATTTTTCCGCTGCGCTAACGAATTGTAGGAAGAAACGAGCGATTTGGGGCGGCTATTCACACCCCCCTCTCTAGCCGAGTACGAAGAGATCCTAACAAGTGGTATCAGAGCGAGGCCGCTCTTCATCGGATTCACACCCGTGGGAGCAAAGCTAGAGATGGATCAATTCGGAGAAGACATCACCATTCCACCCTTCTACAACGACAACTTCGCATATTGGAAGGTAAGGATGATGTATTTTCTTAGGACTAATATGTTGAATTGGTTTTGTGTACAAGAAGGTTTTACTCCTCCAATGGATAAAGAAGGAGAGCCTCTAGAGAAGAACAAGTGGACGAAGGAACAAGTCCACCAATCTACAATCAACAATGAGGTAACTAAAACAATTGAATTTTCATTACCTACTAATATTTTGTGTAAGATAGGTAAGTACAACAATGCCAAGGAATTATGGGATAACTTGGCCAAGTACCATGAGGAGAGCTCCACTTCAAGCCATGAAGAGGAGCCTAGTGAGCCAAGTAGCTCACATCATGGAGGGAGCGAATTGGGAGTTGAGGGCTACTCAACATCCAAGGAAGAAGAGGAGGAGAGTTCCTCTTGTTCAAGTTCGGAGCAAGAAGAAGAGGCATCTACCTCCGGAAGGGATGAGGAAGAGAGCTCACACCCATGCCCAAACCTAGGTAACTCAAGCATTTCAATTTCAAATAAGTTACATATAATATGCTTTGAGTGTAGGGAGTGTGGACATTACAAGAGCAAATGTCCAAAGAGAGTTAGGAAGACTCCACCGGCACCAAAGGTCAAGGAAGCCGGAGTCCCAACACGCAAAGGCAAGAAGCACGTGGTGTGCTTTCAATGCAAGCAACGGGGACACTATAGGAGCCAATGTCCGAAGGGGAGGAAACCTCGCAAGGACAAGAGATCGAGCACATCGATAGGGGGAGCTAAGGCAAACCCTAAGGTATCTTTTAAGGCTCATTCGTGCAATTCTAGTAGGATACATGCTAGTAATTTTATTGCATTAGTCAATAATGATGAGCATGTTAACACTAGAAATCAACACATGTGCTTAGGTGCTAAACATGTCAACCTAGATAGGGATACTACTAGGAATGCTAACCCTAGGTTTAACACTTCTAAGGTTAAGGAAAACCTAGGTAGAAACCCTAAATCAACTAGACACATGCCTAGGAACACCTCAAGAAAGAATGACAAACCAAAACTTGAGGTATTAGAGAAAGAAAATCAAGTCTTGAGGTCAAGACTTGACTCTCTAGAAAAGGCTCTTAAGGATTTGACTCTAGGGTCTAGGGGTCAAAAACCCAAGTCCAAGGACAAGAAAGGTTTGGGTCACAAACCTAAGTCCCAAATGGTCAAGCCCACCTATCATAATGTTCCATTCGATTATGGAACAAAACCTAGGGCTAGGAAGACCACCACCAAGGTCACAAGGGAAGTCACCCCTATAGTTGACCTTGATGAGACCCAAATGACCAAGGCTTTAAAGCCTAAGAGGGTCATTAGGAGGGTTGCTAGGGAAGTTATCCCTAGTGAATATTTAGTGAACCCAATGAGCTCTAATAGGTATTGGGTTCCTAGGAAGATCTTCTCTACCCCATAGATGGGTTAGAGAGTGTCAACTCCGATTAGAAGGGTAGTTAACCCAACTTTGAGGAAATTGACACTCAAGGAGCATTTTCAAGGTTTTGTGAACCTTTGAAAATGAAATGGAATAATCATTAATATTTACTCCTTGGAAGAGTAAAATGTGCCATTATGAAAAGAATGATTTTAATTGGCACAATTTGAGGAAAACCTAGAGAAATACCATAATTGGGATTTTGGTTTTCTCTTAGGGATATATGGGCAATCTAGGGTTAGATTTTAAGTTAGCTAAGGCTAAGGATACTTAGATACGGATTTAGGTATTTTATTTGAGCTAACTTGCCATGATTGGTTGCCATATGCCATGCCATGACATCATATTTATTTTATTATCATTTGAAATGTCATGATAATGCTTAGGTTATCTATATGTCATGTGTTAGTTTAGTTTCAAACTTTATGCCATGACATCATGACATTGGCACATGTTTTCATTTATGTTATTAATTTATGCCATGTCATCATCTCTTGCATTAATAATCAATGAAATTGATTTAAGGATGAAAAACACATTTTGATATTAAGATCAAATTTGTGTTTAGAAAATGCATGAGACCTTAGTCTAAGATACCTAAACCCATATCTCACATCAAATTGACTTGAATGTGATTTGATACACCTTAGATGTGTGTGAGATATTAGGATCATGAGTTAGGATCAAGGTACATAGTTCTTGTACCTAGATGAGCCTAATTCAAGAAATGGGGGATCATAGGGAAAGCTTGTGTACAAGTCATGTGCATATAGCCCTAAGATTGTGGTCCCAAATTAAAAGGTTTAAAATCATTTTGAAATTGATTTGAAAAACCTTGATGAAGCTTTCCTAGTGATAGCACTCATCATTGAACATTGTGATACAAAACTGACTTAACTTTGAACTATTTCAAAGTTTTCGAATTTTGTATCAAGATTTGAAAATGGAAACTATTTTCATAGAAAACTATTTTTCCTTGATAGTATATGTTATGAGGAGTGTATCCTCAAAGTTTCATAATTTTTGAAATTTTCTGGAATTGTTTATGGGTTTCTGAATTTCGGGTAAAAATTCAGGAATTCTGATAAGGGATCTTGGATCGGTCACTGGACCGATCCAGAAAGGAGTGGATCGGTCACTGGACCGATCCAGGGAAGTGTGGATCGGTCCGGAGACCGATCCAGTAAGAGGCAGTGAGGCAGTCCGATCCCAGTGAATGTGGATCGGTCTGGGGACCGATCCAATGGGATCCTGATCGGTCTGGTGACCGATCAGGGCGTGCCAAAAGCTGAATTTCAACTGTATATCTGAAATTCCGGCTGTGAAAGTTTGTGGTTTAGGTTTCTAAGGGTTTGAAACTCTCCAAGACATTGTTGGTGCAATGGTCAAGGGGGAGTTGACCTTTAGGGGGAGTTTTACCTAATTGTCAAGAGGAGTTGACTTTTAGGGGGAGTTTTTACTCCAAAAGACTTTTAAGGATTAGTGATATGGGATTATCACTAAATTGATTGTTGAGTTTAGTATCAAGGGGGAAATTAAGAGTTTCAATGAGAGGTATGGGACTTTCATTAGGAAGAAACTCTTAACCTTGATACTCTCCTTTTTCTTTTTGATGTGTGTCAAAAAGGGGAGAATGTTCATTGGAGAATTATTGGAGAACCCAAGTTAGGTTATCGGGTTAACCTAAGCTAGGGAAAGAATGCCAATGAATGTTCAAGGAAGAACATTGGAATTCTTTTTGATGTGTGTCAAAAAGGGGGAGAATTATTGGAGAACCCAAGTTAGGTTATCGGGTTAACCTAAGGGGAGAATGTCCAGAGAATGTTCAAGGAAAGAACATTGGACATTGGAAGATGATTGAAAACCTAAGTTAGGTTATCGGGTTAACCTAACTTGATTATGGTTTTGTCAAACATCAAAAAGGGGGAGATTGTTGGTGCAACCTTAGGTCAAGGTTGACCTGGTTAACCTGACTCGAGTTGACGTGACTCGAGTTGTATTTTGATGTTTGACTTGGGAAGATTGTCGGTGCAACCTTAGGTCAAGGTTGACCTAGTTGTGTTGCATGTTGATGTTTGACACTCGTGGAAGAGTTGTATTCTTGATGTGAGACAAGAATAGATGGTTGCAAGATTATTGATGCAACCTTAGGTCAAGATTGACCTAGTTGAGTTGTATGTTGAAGTTTGACGAGAAGAGAGTTCTATTCTTGATGTGAGACAAGAATAGATGGTTGGGAAATTATTGGTGCAACCCTAGGTCAAGGTTGACCTGGTTGACCTGAAAAGTCCAAGTATGGAGACTTGGCACTGGAAAGGTCCAAGCAGGGAGCTTGGCACGCGAAAAGTCCAAGTATGGAGACTTGGCACGGGAAAAGTCCAAGTATGGAGACTTGGCACTGGAAAAGTCCAAGTATGGAGACTTGGCACGGAGAAGTCCAAGCAGGGAGCTTGGCACGAGGGAAAGTCCTGGTGAGTGAAGCCAGGCAGTGGGAAAGTCCTAACTGGGATGTTAGGCAGTGTGGAAAGTCCTGGTGAGTGAAGCCAGGCAGTCGGAGAAGTCCTGGTGAGTGAAGCCAGGCAGTGGGAAAGTCCTAACTGGGATGTTAGGCAGTTGGAAAGTCCTGGTGAGTGAAGCCAGGCAGTGGGAAAGTCCTAACTGGGATGTTAGGCAGTGTGGAAAGTCCTGGTGAGTGAAGCCAGGCAGTCGGAGAAGTCCTGGTGAGTGAAGCCAGGCAGTCGGGAAATCCTGGTGAGTGAAGCCAGGTGAAAATCCTAGTGAGTGAAGCTAGGTGAAAGTGGAAGTCCTGGTGAGTGAAGCCAGGCATTCGGGAAAGTCCTGGTGAGTGAAGCCAGGCAGTTTGGAAGTCCTGGTGAGTGAAGCCAGGCAGATTGGAAATCCTGGTGAGTGAAGCCAGGTGAAAACCCTAGTGAGTGAAGCTAGGTGAAAGTCCTGGTGAGTGAAGCCAGGCAAGGGAAAATCCAGATGGATCAAGGGTGATCGGACATCTGGTGTTGGGAAGTCCAAGTAGATCAAGGGAGTGATCAGATACTTGGCACGAAGAGGAAAGTCCAAGTGGGTCAAAGGGATTGACCGGACACTTGGTGGAGAGTCTTAGCAGGTCAAGGGACTGACCGGATGCTAAGCATGATGTACCAACAGGTCAAGATTGACCGGATGTTGGTTTGAACTTGGTTTGGGCGAAAACCATGAGCTGGATCGATCTGGTGATCGATCCAGTGATACCGCGAATATTCTGATCGGTCTGGTGACCGATCAAAACATCGGACGGCTGTCCGATCAGGAGAAATCCTGACCGATCAGGGAACGGCCTGATCAGTCAGGGAGTGTTCTGATCGGTCGCGGAGACCGATCAGGGAGCCTCCTGATCGGTCCCCGGACCGATCAGAGGTGGATCAGCGTGCCAAGCCTCCTGATCGGTCGTGGAGACCGATCAGAGAAGCTCCTGATCGGTCCCCGGACCGATCAGAAGTCGATCAGTAACTGCTGATACGTGCCAGAACCACTGATCGGTCTGCAGACCGATCAGATATCGAAGAACTCTCCTGATCGGTCGTAGAGACCGATCAGATATAAAAGAGGTTGAGGCATCTGCTGAACAACTCTCTCCTTCTTCCTCTTCTTTCTGCTGCTGAGCTCTGCTGAGTTCTTGAAGCGTTGAAGCTTTGCGTGAGCTTCCTTTTGGCTGGTCACCTGCTGTTGTAGGCGCTTGGAGCTGCTGCTTCTTCCAGTCGAAGAGAAGGCAAGCAAGAGTTTTCTTACTGTTGTATTTCTTGCTGTCTTTCTTTGTATTTCTGTACTCTCCTTACTTGCTGTTGCAAGAGTGTGTTGTGGCGAGGTTTCTCCACCCATAAGGAGTTTGTATTAGCCGGTTCTCCGGGGACTCATCCACCGACGGATTGACTGGAGTCGTCCACCTTACGGACACGCCGAGGAGTAGGAGCCCTAATCTCCGAACCTCGTTACATCGGTTTGTTTGAGGTTTGTAGTCTTCCTTTCGTTTCTAGTTTATTTTTCCGCTGCGCTAACGAATTGTAGGAAGAAACGAGCGATTTGGGGCGGCTATTCACACCCCCCTCTCTAGCCGAGTACGAAGAGATCCTAACAGAAAGGTGTCTCAGTCGCCCCTCTGTCAACGCCAAAACAGCTCATCCGGCCTTCATCCGACTCAGATTCCGGACAGGATCAATTTGGCTTTGTCTGTGGGAACTTTCTTCACATGTTATGGAGCATGAAGATGGAGGACACCGGACGGATCAATGTGACCATGACGACAAGGGAGTATGAACTGTTCAAGGAGGCCAAGAGGGACTTCCGAAAAACAGACTACTGCTTCGTGACCGTATAAGATGCCTATAGTTTCCAAGGACCCGACTCATGTTTCTGATAGGGGGTCTAAGAGGAAACAACCTAAGAAGTTTCCCCCGACCTTTTATCGAGAACCTGGCCCTGACTATTATCATAAGGGCCCAGACTGTTATAATAAGAAAGAACAACCTCAGGCCTTTATGGCGGAAAGCTCATCGCCCAGGGACTCAAAGAAGGGGAAAGCTATAGTCCTCAGGGAGGAGCCCCGAGGGGAGCCCGATGAGCAAGTGCCCTTCTCTCTAAGGGTACTAGAGGAGAAGCTACCGAAGGGGTACAAGCCCCCGACCATTGGAGAGTATGATGGCAGTAAGGATCCAGAGGATCATCTCCATAAGTTTCAGAACACTGTGTTGTTAGACTAATACAACGACGTCATTAAGTGCCGAGTGTTCCTCAACACTCTGTCTGGCTCAGCCCAGAAATGGTTCGATGGATTGTCAAACGAATCCATCACTTGCTTCCATGATTTCAAGACTGTCTTCATATGCCACTTCGCCAGCACCAGGAAGTACCAGAAGATAGACCACTTGTTAGAGTGTATACTAAAATCTTAGCTTTTGTAAACATTTATTTTTGAAATAAAAGAATCGCATTGGTCAAATGTCTATATTTATTTATTGAATATAGTTGTTCAATTAATTTATAAAGTAGATAACATGGTGTGTGGTGTCACACATAGAAGATCATGTTATCGGTTCTTTATAAACTATAAACAGTTGCTCACGACTAAGATGGAAAGGAACAAACCATCGGAATAGTCGTAGTGTAATTAAGTATTAGTTTATCTTGATTAATAAATTACACTGGTACACTCTAAGTTATTGAGTAGGACCATTTTAAATAAGTTCTTTTTGTACTGACTTAATAAAAGAACTAGACCTTAGTTATTATGGAAGTGTGTGCTCTTAATCCTAATATAATAACAAACACATATATTTAATATTTATTTCTTTGACTTATCAAAGGGTGAGATTTAGCTCGATAAATCAATATGCCCGATAAGTTGGGAAATGATATTACTTATAGTGTGTGTTGTTGATTATAGAAGGAATATGTGTCCTAGTTATCTAGGTTGAGAATGTCCCCAAGAGGAGCACATAAGGATTGTCATGTACCCTGCAAGTGGACTTAGTCCGACATGACAATGAAGTTGAGTGGTACTACTCTTGGAGCTAGATATTAATTAAGTGAGTTGTCAGTAACTTACTTAATTAGTGGTCATTTGTTATCTTAAACACAGGGAGACTAACACACTCATGATAAGAAGGAGCTCATAATGTAATTTGGGATTGGTGCGGTAGTGCGATAATAACTCTTTAGTGGAATGAGTTATTATCGATGAATTTGAGTTGTGTGTTCGGGGCGAACACGGGATACTCAAGCTCATCGGAAGGCCAAAACCAATTTCTCCTCTAGGTCTCTATCGTAGCCTCATTATAGCCTCAAGTCCATCCAAATATAAGCTCATCTTGGTGTCCAAGAAGGGGGTCGGTCCAATGCTTGGTGACCAAGCAAAGGCCGGCCACATCCTCTTCTATAAGGGCCGACCCTATTGCTTGGTGACCAAGTTAGTAGGGGTCGGTCACAATAATTCAAAAAGGGAGGGTTATTTTGAATTTTTAAAATCTTCTCTTTGTAGAAAACTATAAGTTTTAAAAGAGAGATTTTAATTTTAAAAACTTTCCTTATTTGAATTTGGTCACATGTTTTAAGAGAAAGTTTAAAAGATTTTAAAACTTTTATTTTTTAACCATCCTCATGGTTTAGGAAAAAGGAAGAGAAGTTTTAAAATTTAAATTTTCTATCACCATGTTAAAAAAGGAAATTTTATAAGAGAAGTTTTAAATTTTTAAACATGGTATTAATTTTTAGAACTTTCCTTTTTTAACTTCTACTTTAGGAAAGAGAGCTTGTAAAATTTTATAAGAGTTTTTTCTCTTGTAAAATTTTATTTAAAATAATATTCCTTTCCTCTTATGGGGGTCGGCCACCCTTGCTTGGTGCCCAAGCAAGGTGGCCGACCATATTAAAAAAATAAAATCATCAATTTAATTTTTGGTGATTGATTCAATCAAGAGGAAAGAAAAGGAAAAATTAAAAAGGAAAAGAAAAATTATAGGAAGATTTTAATTTTTGTAAAAATTCTTCCCTTATTTGTCTTGGGCAAGTATTATAAAAGAAGAGGTGAGGAGGCTTCATAAGACACAACTCTTATTCTCTTGGTGGAGACTCTTTTGGTAGTCGGCGCTCTCCCTTCTCTTTTCCCTTTGCTCTCTTCTCCTTGGTGGTGGTGGTGGCCGGATTTTAGAGGAAGAGGAAGAAAGCTTTTGGGCGGTGTTCATCTTGGAGGATCGTCGCCCACACGACGTCCAATGCGAGGTGAGGAATACGACAGAAGATCTCGAGGTCATTAGTTTACAAAGAGAATGTATAATTAGCAATTGTTTTCCGCATCATGCTCGTTATTTCTTTTTGTAAGAATTTCAAACACAAGAGGCATTAGATCTAGTTTTCCGAATTAGTTTTTCGAGTTTGTGTTTTCTTCTTTTTCGAATTTGTGATTCGATTATTATTTTTGGTTAACCTAGAGTTATTTAAGGAAATTAAATATTAGCTTTCCTTAAAAGGCTTTGTCTAGGCAGTGGTGGTTGCTCCCATATCCAAGAAGGTCATGTGCCTCGCCATGCAGTCCTGGAAGCCAATTTTGGAAAATAATATTTAATGAAATTAATAACATAGGTGGATTTGAATCAATAGTGTTAAGTTCCGCTTACGATTCAAATCTAAACCATTAAGAACAGATAAGTTAAATTTTGAATCAATGATGTTAAGTTCCGTCTGCAATTCCTAATTTAACTTCTAAATAACACAATAGGTTATTTAAGGAAAGGTTCGACACTTGTACAAAATTTTTGTACAGTGGAACCAGTACGTTTTCTTAGGACTAGCCAACACCACTATCTCTTCGCCTGAGCCCTTAAAGAGCTATATCAAATGTTTCAACAAGATGTCCCAGGACGTCTCATCCGCTACCTCTGAAATACTGATAAGCGTCTTCTCTCATGGACTAGTAAGGGGGAGTTCTTCCGAGATCTCATTCGAGACTCTGTGAAGAACTTCGATGAGATGCTCGGGAAGGCCGCTAGCTATATCAACATAGAAGAGGCACAGGTGGCTCGAGTGAAAGCAGATAAGGCGCCTACTCCCGCCAACAAACCAGAGAAGAGATCACCCCAACCACCAGCTCAGCCTCTTCCACGCACCCGGGATGCCCGACCGCCCTTCCCTCCCGGTTAGGATCCTAGGTTGGCCTAGCGTGTGGCAGCAGTTCAAGCCCCAAGACCTGGACCGTGGGGGCCACATTACTGCACTTACCATCGGTCCCATACCTATGCGACCAATGATTGCTTTCAGTTTTCTCGAGACTCTCAGCGAGCCGCTGAGTTGGGCTTGTCTCCGCCTGAGATCACATCCAGGACTCAACAGAGGATGCTGACCAGCCAACAACCTGTGGCAGGTCAGTCTGGTAGACCCCTGCCCGACAATACGAGACCAGGAAATCAACAGTCCGGTCGCAACCAGGAGCTTGAGGAAGCTCGAGAAGAGGAGAATCAAGGAAACACGACCATCCATGAGATCGGTATGATCTCAGGAGGGCCCACAGATGGAGACTCCGCTAGGGCTCGGAAGTCTCATGAGTGACGCTTAGAGATACACGCTGTAGGGTGCAACAAGGAGCAAGCTGCAGGGCCCATCATCGCTTTGGGCAGCAAGACCGGAGGGCCTGGAGCTTCCTCATGATGATGTCCTAATATGAAAGTCGTTATCGCTAACAGTTACATGGCTAGAGTTTTCATGGATACCGGAAGCTCTATCAACGTGTTGTTCAAGAGTGCGTTCGAGAGCATGCAAATCGACGCTAGTGAACTCCAACTTGTGGCTACTTCAATGTATGACTTCAATGACAATGAAGTGCGACCCATGGGCTAGATCAAGCTAGCCATATCTTTGAATAGCGAGCCTTTGATGAGGACACGGAGGAACACCTTCATAGCGGTGGGTTCGCCGTCCTCATACAATGTCATCTTAGGGAGACTAACACTACACGAGTTCCAGGCAACAGTCTCTACTTTTCATCAGAAGATCAAATTCCCTATGGGAGAGCAGGTCAGGGAAGTTAGAGGTGAGAAGTTGGTCTCTGCAAGTGTTACATCAACATGGTGAGGGTGGAGGCTCGCAAGGCTCAGCGAACCCGGGATGACAAGATCCACGTCATTCGGAGGAGCCTTTGCCTATAGCAGAGGAGTTCATCCTTGGGAGGAGGTCCGACTCTATCCTGAACACCCGGAGAGCCTCACCCACATATCAAGCAACCTGCCTATCAAGTCAAGACGGACCTGGTCCAATGCTTGACTTGTAATAGGGACGTTTCGCTTGGTCCCCGAAGAGTCGCCTAGGGTCAAGCCCGAGGTGGCTAAGCATAAATTACACCTTCGCCTAATTCTTGACCGGTCAAGTAGAAAAAGAGGAACTTCTCGGTCGAACAAAATAAGATCATCCGAGCTGAGATGGATCACTCAGGAAAGAATGTCACATTAGAGAGGCACAATTCCCTTCCTGACTCTCTAATGTGGTCCTGGTAGCTAAACCCAACAATAAGTGAAGAGTATGCATCGACTTCTGAGATCTCAACCGCGTCAGCCCCAAGGACTGCTACCTGCTACCCATGATTGATCAGATAGTGGACTCGACCTCAGGCTGTGAAAGGATTTGCATGCTTGATGTTTATCAAGGATACCACCAGATCCCTCTGGCATAGAAAGATCAGGAGAAAGTTAGCTTCATTACGGTAGATGGTACCTTCTGTTATACCATCATGCCTTTTTGATTGAGGAATGCCGGAGCTACCTATCAAAGGATGATGGATAAGATCTTCTGGGAGTAAATAGGGCGAAATATGGAAGTCTATGTGGATGACATCCTCATCAAATCCACTATGGCCATAAATTTGATTGCCAACATAGAAGAAACCTGCGACACACTATGACAATATGGACTGGAGTTGAATCCATTGAAATGCATGTTTGGAGCTCGAGGGGGAAAATTCTTGGGATACCTCATCATTGAGCGAGAGATTGAAGCTAATCCAGAGAAAGTCCAGACACTTTGAGATATGAAGGCACCTCAGAATCTGAAGGAAGCTCAGAAGTTGGTGGGTAGAATAACTACACTATCCCAGTTTATATCCCAGTCTGCGGATAAAGCCCTGCCTTTCTTCAAAGTACTTGTTGAGACCGAAATGTAGCTAGGGGGGTGAATAGCTCGTCGCGTGCTCGTGGTCGGCGTTGCTTGTTTCTTCAAAGATGTGTAGCGAAAATACAAGAAACAACTACAACGACGCTAACAAATGGATTTTACTTGGTATCCACCTCACAAGAGGTGACTAGTCCAAGGATCCACGCACACACACACACACCTCCACTAATAAACGCTCCTTTTCGGTAACTACCGAAGGCGGAGAATCCCTACAAGACTCTCAATACAAAAAGAAAGGAAAGGGAACAAAAGTATAAGCAAAGCTTACAATGAATACAAGTAACCCTAACCCTAGCTTTCTTCTTCTTGCTTTTGATCCGCCTCTTGACTTGGAAGAACCTCCAAGAACCTTCAAGAACTGGCGATCTGGAGCTTAGAGAGAGCTGTGGAGTTGCTGTCGAGGATCTGAAGTGAACAGTGTAAAGTCTACCGAAGAAGACGCACGCCAACGACCTTTATCTGCGCCAACGGTCGGATCCCGATCGATTGGATTGCTCCCAATCGATCGGGGAGGCTTTGGATCGATCAACCGATCGATCCCAAGCGCCTCTGTGCTCTAGGAATTTGCCTGGATCGATCAGTCGATCGATCCAGGGCCTATCGCGACAAATCGCAGCTTCCCAATCGATCCACTGATCGATTGGGACCTTTGGATCGATCACCCGATCGATCCAGCAGGCTTCTGTGCGCTCGTGACTGCCTCCCAATCGATCCACTGATCGATTGGGACGAAGGCTTCTCGCGGGGACTCCCCAATTAATCGGCCGATTGATTGAGCTTCAGCCAATTGATCCAGCTACTGGTTTTTGCCCAAAACCAAGTCCCAAGCCCCCAAACTAACATTCGGTCAACCTTGACCTGTTGGTACATCATGCCTAGCATCCGATCACCCTTGACCTGCTAGAACTCGCTCACCAAGTGTCCGGTCAATCCTTTGACCCACTTGAACTTCTACCAGATGTCTGGTCAACCTTGACCCATCTGGATTTCCTCGTGCCAAGTATCCGGTCAATCCCTTTGACCTACTTGGACTTCCCAACACCAGATGTCTGATCGACCTTGATCCATCTGGATTTTTCGTGTCTGGCTTCACTCACCAGGACTTTCACTTCTGCCTACCTTCACTCACTAGGTCTTTCACCTGGCTTTACTCACCAGGATTTTCCTTCTGCCTGGCTTCACTCACCAAGACTTTCCTTCTGCCTGGCTTCACTCACCAGGACTTCCTTCTGCCTGGCTTCACTTACCAGGACTTTCACTTCTACCTAGCTTCACTCACTAGGACTTTCACCTGACTTCACTCACCAGGATTTCCCAGTCAAGTATCCAGTCAACCTTGACCTACTTGACTCTCCTTCACAATCTCCACACATGAACAGTTGCACCTGCAATTTTCATGTGTTGTCTACATGTATTGTCAAACATCAAAACACAAACATCAAGACTCAAGCTTGACTCAATTCAATTAGTTAACCAGATAAATATTGACATGTATTGCACCAACAAACTCCCCCTTTTTGATGTTTGACAAAATCATAATCAAGTTAGGTTAACCCGATAACCTAACTTAGGTTTTCCAACCATCTTCCAATGTCCAATGTTCTTTCCTTGAACATTCTCTGGACATTCTCCCCTTAGGTTAACCCGATAACCTAACTTGGGTTCTCCAATAATTCTCCCCCTTTTTGACACACATCAAAAAGAATTCCAATGTTCTTCCTCGAACATTCCTTGACATTCTTCCCCTAGCTTAGGTTAAACCGATAACCTAACTTGGGTTCTCCAATAACTCTCCAATGAGCACTCTCCCCTTTTTGACACACATCAAAAAGAAAAAGGAGAGTATCAAGGTCAAGAGTTTCTTCCTAATGAAAGTCCCATACCTTTCATTGAAACTCTTAATTTCCCCCTTGATACTAAACTCAACAATCAACTTAGTGATAATCCCATATCACTAATCCTTAAAAATCTTAAGGAGTAAAAACTCCCCTAAAGGCCAACTCCCCTTGACCATTGCACCAACAATGTCTTTGGGAGTTCCAAACCTTTAGAAATCTACAAAAACCCAACTTCCAGCTGAAATTTCAGACCAACAGCTGAAATCAGAAACTGGCACGCTCTGATCGGTCCCCAGACCGATCAGAAACCCCATGGATCGGTCCCCAGACCGATCAGGCCTTCACCAGATCGCACCAAGCTCTACTGGATCGGTCTGCAGACCGATCCATGCTTCACTGGATCGGTCCGCAGACCGATCAGGACTTACCTGGATCGGTCCCCAGACCGATCCAGACTCTGATAGGCAGATTTCTGAAATTTCCTTCCCGAAATTCAGAAACTCCTAGAAAATTCCAGAAAATTCGAAAAAATGTGAAATTCGAGGATACATTCCTCATAACATATACTACCATGGAAAAATAGTTTTCTATGAAAGTAGTTTCCATTTTTCAATCTTGATACAAAGTTCAAAAACTTTGAAAAAGTTCAAGTTTAACTCAACTTTGTATCACAATGTTCAATGATGAATGCTATCACTAGGAAAGCTTCATCAAGGTTTTTCAAATCAATTTTAAAATGCTTTTAAAACCATTTGAATTTAGGACCATAATCTTAGGGCTATATGCACATAACTTGTACACAAGCTTTCCCTATGATCCTCCATATCTTGAATTAGGCTCATCTAGGTACAAGAACTATGCACCTTGATCCTAATTCATGATCCTAATATCTCACACACATCTAAAGTGTATCAAGCACATCCATGTCAATTTTGATGTGAGATATGAGTTTAGGTATCTTAGGCTAAGGTCTCATGCATTTTCTAAACACAAATTTGATCTCAATATCAAAATATGTTTTTCATCCTTAAATCAATTCAATTGATTATTAATGCAAGAGATGATGACATGGCATAAAATGGTATCATAAATGAGAACATGTGCCAATGTCATGATGTCATGGCATAAAGTTTGAAACTAAACTAACACATGACATATAAACTAGCCTAAGTATTATCATGACATTTCAAATGATAATAAAATAAATATGATGTCATGGCATGGCATATGGCAACCAATCATGGCAAGTTAGCTCAAATAAAATACCTAAATCCGTATCTAAGTATCCTTAGCCTTAGCTAACTTAAAATCTAACCCTAGATTGCCCATATATCCCTAAGAGAAAACCAAAATCCCAATTATGGTATTTCTCTAGGTTTTCCTCAAATTGTGCCAATTAAAATCATTCTTTTCCATAATGGCACATTTTACTCTTTAAGGAGTAAATAATAATTCTTTTTCATTTCCAAAGGTTATCAAGACCTTGAAAATGCTCCTTGAGTGTCAATTTCCTCAAAGTTGGGTTAACTACCCTTCTAATTGGAGTTGACACTCTCTAACCCATCTATGGGGTAGAGAAGATGCTCCTAGGAACCCAATACCTATTAGAGCTCATTGGGTTCACTAAATATTCACTAGGGATGACTTCCCTAGCAACTCTCCTAATGACCCTCTTAGGCTTTAAAGCCTTGGTCATTTGGGACTCATCAAGATCAACTCTAGGGGTGACTCCCCTTGTGACCTTGGTGGTGGTCTTCCTAGCCCTAGGTTTTGTTCCATAATTGAATGGAACATTATGATAAGTGGGCTTGACCACTTGGGACTTAGGTTTGTGACCCAAACCCTTTTTGTCCTTGGACATTGGTTTTTGACCCTTAAACCCTAGAGATGACTTCTCCAAGTTCTTAAGAGCCTTTTCCAAAGTATCAAGTCTTGACCTCAAGACTTGATTCTCCTTCTCTAATACCTCAATTTTTGATTTGTCATTTTTCTTTGAGGCATTCCTAGGCATGTGTCTAGTTGATTTGGGATTCCTACCTAGGTTCTCCTTAACCTTAGATGAGGTAATTCTAGGGTTGGCTTTCCTAGGGTTATCCTTATCTAGGCTCACATGTTTGGCACCTAAGCATGTGTA
This sequence comes from Zingiber officinale, assembly GCF_018446385.1. Taxonomy (NCBI): domain Eukaryota; kingdom Viridiplantae; phylum Streptophyta; class Magnoliopsida; order Zingiberales; family Zingiberaceae; genus Zingiber; species Zingiber officinale. The sequence goes on along the minus strand of NW_024589982.1, from coordinate 31,240 downwards.
TTGATTTCTAATGTTATCATGCTTATCATTATTGACTAGTGCAATAAAATTTCTAGCATGTATCTTACTAGTATTGCACGAATGAGACTTAAATGATACCTTAGGGTTTGCCTTAGCTCCCCCTATAGAAGTGCTCGGTTTCTTGCCCTTGTGAGGTTGCCTCCCCTGACAATGACTCCGATAATGTCCCCTTCGCTTGCATTGGAAGCACACCACGTGCTCCTTGCCCTTGCGTGTCGGGACTCCGGCCACCTTGACGCCGGTGGAGTCTTCCTTACCCTCTTTGGACACTTACTCTTGTAGTGCCCAAATTCCCTACACTCAAAGCATATTATATGTAACTTATTTGAAATTGAAATGCTTGAGTTACCTAGGTTTGGGGATGGGTGTGAGCTCTCTTCCTCATCCCTTCCGGAGGTAGATGTCTCTTCTTCTTGCTCCGAACTTGAACAAGAGGAACTCTCCTCCTCTTCTTCCTTGGATGTTGAGTAGCCCTCAACTCCCAATTCGCTCCCTCCATGATGTGAGCTACTTGGCTCACTAGGCTCCTCTTCATGGCTTGAAGTGGAACTCTCCTCATGGTACTTGGCCAAGTTATCCCACAACTCCTTGGCATTGTTGTATTCACCTATCTTACGCAAAATATTAGTAGGTAATGAAAATTCAATTGTTTTAGTTACCTCATTGTTGATCGTGGATTGATGGACTTGTTCCTTTGTCCACTTGTTCTTCTCTAGAGGCTCTCCTTCTTTATCCATTGGAGGAGTAAACCCTTCTTGTACACAAAACCAATTCAACATATTAGTCCTAAGAAAATACATCATCCTTACCTTCCAATATGCGAAGTTGTCATTGTAGAAGGGTGGAATGGTGATGTCTTCTCCGAATTGATCCATCTCTAGCTTTGCTCCCACGGGTGTTGATCCGATGAAGAGCGACCTCGCTCTGATACCACTTGTTAGGATCTTTCGTACGGCTAGAGAGGGGGGTGTGAATAGCCGCCCCAAATTCTCGCGTTTCTTCCTACGATTAGGGTTAGCGCAGCGGAAAATACAATGTAGAAACGACAAAGAAAGAGATCAAACCTCAACGCATCGATGTAACGAGGTTCGGAGATGAAACTCCTACTCCTCGGCGTGTCCGTAAGGTGGACGAGCCCTATCAATCCGTCGGTGGATGAGTCCCCGGAAAACCGGCTAAATCAAACACTCCTTCTGGGTGGAGAAACCTCGCCACAAAGTCTCTTGCAACAGCAAGATAAGTGTACAAGAAATACAACAAGAAGCAAGAACAATAAGAATGTAAAAACACACACTATCTTGCCTTCGACTGGTTTCCGTTGACGAAGCAGCAACTTCACGGAACGATAGCAGCAGCTGACCAGCCGGGGAAGCTCACACGAAGCTTCACGAAGTAGAGAGCTCAGCAAAGCTCAAGCACAGCAAGAAGCAGGGGCAAAGAGAAGAAGAAGAAGAAGTTCAACAGTAGCTTCTCAACCTCTTTTATAACCTGCGAAGAAGACAGAAGAAACTAGCCGTTGCGTCGCAACGGCTAGAACCCTGATCGGTCTGTGGACCGATCAGGGAAGAGGCCTTTGCTTCTGTTCCGTCCCTGATTGGTCCACAGACCGATCAGGGAACTTCCTGATCGGTCTGGGGACCGATCAGGGAAGAAGCTTTGCTTCTGTTCCGTCCCTGATCGGTCCATAGACCGATCAGGGAACTTCCTGATCGGTCTGGGGACCGATCAGGCTTTGTGCTGATCGGTCCCCTGACCGATCAGCCCCTCTCGCGCCTCGCTCCTGTTCGGCTTCTGATCGACTCCTGATCGGTCACCAGACCTATCAGTTATCACACAGTATGCTACTGATGTGTTACTGATCGGTCACCAGACCGATCAGAATATTCGCGGTATCACTGGATCGATCACCAGATCGATCCAGCTCATGGTTTTCGCCCAAACCAAGTTCAAACCAACATCCGGTCAATCTTGACCTGTTGGTACATCATGCTTAGCATCCGGTCAGTCCCTTGACCTGCTAAGACTCTCCACCAAGTGTCCGGTCAATCCCTTTGACCCACTTGGACTTTCCTCTTCGTGCCAAGTATCTGATCACTCCCTTGATCTACTTGAACTTCCCAACACCAGATGTCCGATCACCCTTGATCCATCTGGATTTTCCCTTGCCCGGCTCACTCACTGTGACTTTCACCCAGCTTCACTCACTAGGGTTTTCACCGGCTTCACTCACCAGATTTCAACCGCCTGGCTTCACTCACCAGACTTCCAAACCGCCTCGGCTTCACTCACCGTGACTTTCCCAATGCCCGGCTTCACTCACCGTGACTTCCACTTTCACCCAGCTTCACTCACTAGGATTTTCACCGGCTTCACTCACCAGATTTCCGACCGCCTGCTTCACTCACCGGACTTCTCCGACCGCCTCGGCTTCACTCACCGACTTTCTCGACCGCCTCGGCTTCACTCACCAGACTTCTCCGACCGCCGGCTTCACTCACCGTGACTTTCCACACCGCCTAACATCCTGCCAGACTTTCCCACCGCCCGGCTTCACTCACTGTGATTCTCCGACCGCCTCGGCTTCACTCACCAGACTTTCCACACCGCCTAACATCCCGCTTAGGACTTTCCCACCGCCTCGGCTTCACTCACTGGACTTTCCTCGTGCCAAGCTCCCCTGCTTGACTTCTCCGTGCCAAGTCTCCATACTTGACTTTTCCATGCCAAGTCTCCATACTTGGACTTTCCCTGCCAAGTCTCCATACTTGGACTTTTCGACCAAGCTCCCTGCTTGGACCTTTCCGAGCCAAGTCTCCATACTTGGACTTTTCAGGTCAACCAGGTCAACCTTGACCTACGGTTACACCAATAATCTCCCAAACATCTATTCTTGTCCCATATCAAGAATAGAACTCCCTCACGAGTGTCAAACATCAACATGCAACTCAACTAGGTCAACCTTGACCTAAAGTTGCATCAACAATCTTCCCAAGTCAAACATCAAAATACAACTCGAGTCAAGTCAACTTGAGTCGGGTCAACCAGGTCAACCTTGACCTAAGGTTGCACCAACAATCTCCCCCTTTTTGATGTTTGACAAAATCATAATCAAGTTAGGTTAACCCGATAACCTAACTTAGGTTTTCCAACCATCTTCCAATGTCCAATGTTCTTTCCTTGAACATTCTCTGGACATTCTCCCCTTAGGTTAACCCGATAACCTAACTTGGGTTCTCCAATAATTCTCCCCCTTTTTGACACACATCAAAAAGAATTCCAATGTTCTTCCTCGAACATTCCTTGACATTCTTCCCCTAGCTTAGGTTAAACCGATAACCTAACTTGGGTTCTCCAATAACTCTCCAATGAGCACTCTCCCCTTTTTGACACACATCAAAAAGAAAAAAGAGAGTATCAAGGTCAAGAGTTTCTTCCTAATGAAAGTCCCATACCTTTCATTGAAACTCTTAATTTCCCCCTTGATACTAAACTCAACAATCAACTTAGTGATAATCCCATATCACTAATCCTTAAAAATCTTAAGGAGTAAAAACTCCCCCTAAAAGCCAACTCCCCCTTGACCATTGCACCAACAATGTCTTTGGGAGTTCCAAACCTTTAGAAATCTACAAAAACCCAACTTCCAGCTGAAATTTCAGACCAACAGCTGAAATCAGAAACTGGCACGCTCTGATCGGTCCCCAGACCGATCAGAAACCCCATGGATCGGTCCCCAGACCGATCAGGCCTTCACCAGATCGCACCCGTGCTACTGGAACCTACTGGATCGGTCTGCAGACCGATCCATGCTTCACTGGATCGGTGATCAGGACTTACCTGGATCGGTCCCCAGACCGATCCAGACTCTGATAGGCAGATTTCTGAAATTTCCTTCCCGAAATTCAGAAACTCCTAGAAAATTCCAGAAAATTCGAAAAAATGTGAAATTCTGAGGATACATTCCTCATAACATATACTACCATGGAAAAATAGTTTTCTATGAAAGTAGTTTCCATTTTTCAATCTTGATACAAAGTTCAAAAACTTTGAAAAAGTTCAAGTTTAACTCAACTTTGTATCACAATGTTCAATGATGAATGCTATCACTAGGAAAGCTTCATCAAGGTTTTTCAAATCAATTTTAAAATGCTTTTAAAACCATTTGAATTTAGGACCATAATCTTAGGGCTATATGCACATAACTTGTACACAAGCTTTCCCTATGATCCTCCATATCTTGAATTAGGCTCATCTAGGTACAAGAACTATGCACCTTGATCCTAATTCATGATCCTAATATCTCACACACATCTAAAGTGTATCAAGCACATCCATGTCAATTTTGATGTGAGATATGGGTTTAGGTATCTTAGGCTAAGGTCTCATGCATTTTCTAAACACAAATTTGATCTCAATATCAAAATATGTTTTTCATCCTTAAATCAATTCAATTGATTATTAATGCAAGAGATGATGACATGGCATAAAATGGTATCATAAATGAGAACATGTGCCAATGTCATGATGTCATGGCATAAAGTTTGAAACTAAACTAACACATGACATATAAACTAGCCTAAGTATTATCATGACATTTCAAATGATAATAAAATAAATATGATGTCATGGCATGGCATATGGCAACCAATCATGGCAAGTTAGCTCAAATAAAATACCTAAATCTGTATCTAAGTATCCTTAGCCTTAGCTAACTTAAAATCTAACCCTAGATTGCCCATATATCCCTAAGAGAAAACCAAAATCCCAATTATGGTATTTCTCTAGGTTTTCCTCAAATTGTGCCAATTAAAATCATTCTTTTCCATAATGGCACATTTTACTCTTTAAGGAGTAAATAATAATTCTTTTTCATTTCCAAAGGTTATCAAGACCTTGAAAATGCTCCTTGAGTGTCAATTTCCTCAAAGTTGGGTTAACTACCCTTCTAATTGGAGTTGACACTCTCTAACCCATCTATGGGGTAGAGAAGATGCTCCTAGGAACCCAATACCTATTAGAGCTCATTGGGTTCACTAAATATTCACTAGGGATGACTTCCCTAGCAACTCTCCTAATGACCCTCTTAGGCTTTAAAGCCTTGGTCATTTGGGACTCATCAAGATCAACTCTAGGGGTGACTCCCCTTGTGACCTTGGTGGTGGTCTTCCTAGCCCTAGGTTTTGTTCCATAATTGAATGGAACATTATGATAAGTGGGCTTGACCACTTGGGACTTAGGTTTGTGACCCAAACCCTTTTTGTCCTTGGACATTGGTTTTTGACCCTTAAACCCTAGAGATGACTTCTCCAAGTTCTTAAGAGCCTTTTCCAAAGTATCAAGTCTTGACCTCAAGACTTGATTCTCCTTCTCTAATACCTCAATTTTTGATTTGTCATTTTTCTTTGAGGCATTCCTAGGCATGTGTCTAGTTGATTTGGGATTCCTACCTAGGTTCTCCTTAACCTTAGATGAGGTAATTCTAGGGTTGGCTTTCCTAGGGTTATCCTTATCTAGGCTCACATGTTTGGCACCTAAGCATGTGTATTGATTTCTAATGTTATCATGCTTATCATTATTGACTAGTGCAATAAAATTTCTAGCATGTATCTTACTAGTATTGCACGAATGAGACTTAAATGATACCTTAGGGTTTGCCTTAGCTCCCCCTATAGAAGTGCTCGGTTTCTTGCCCTTGTGAGGTTGCCTCCCCCTCGGACAATGACTCCGATAATGTCCCCTTCGCTTGCATTGGAAGCACACCACGTGCTCCTTGCCCTTGCGTGTCGGGACTCCGGCACCCTTGACCTTTGGTGCCGGTGGAGTCTTCCTCACCCTCCTTGGACACTTACTCTTGTAGTGCCCAAATTCCCTACACTCAAAGCATATTATATGTAACTTATTTGAAATTGAAATGCTTGAGTTACCTAGGTTTGAGGATGGGTGTGAGCTCTCTCCTCATCCCTTCCGGAGGTAGATGTCTTCTTCTTGCTCGAACTTGAACAAGAGGAACTCTCCTCCTCTTCTTCCTTGGATGTTGAGTAGCCCTCAACTCCCAATTCGCTCCCTCCATGATGTGAGCTACTTGGCTCACTAGGCTCCTCTTCATGGCTTGAAGTGGAACTCTCCTCATGGTACTTGGCCAAGTTATCCCACAACTCCTTGGCATTGTTGTATTCACCTATCTTACGCAAAATATTAGTAGGTAATGAAAATTCAATTGTTTTAGTTACCTCATTGTTGATCGTGGATTGATGGACTTGTTCCTTTGTCCACTTGTTCTTCTCTAGAGGCTCTCCTTCTTTATCCATTGGAGGAGTAAACCCTTCTTGTACACAAAACCAATTCAACATATTAGTCCTAAGAAAATACATCATCCTTACCTTCCAATATGCGAAGTTGTCGTTGTAGAAGGGTGGAATGGTGATGTCTTCTCCGAATTGATCCATCTCTAGCTTTGCTCCCACGGGTGTTGATCCGATGAAGAGCGACCTCGCTCTGATACCACTTGTTAGGATCTTTCGTACGGCTAGAGAGGGGGGTGTGAATAGCCGCCCCAAATTCTCGCGTTTCTTCCTACGATTAGGGTTAGCGCAGCGGAAAATACAATGTAGAAACGACAAAGAAAGAGATCAAACCTCAACGCATCGATGTAACGAGGTTCGGAGATGAAACTCCTACTCCTCGGCGTGTCCGTAAGGTGGACGAGCCCTATCAATCCGTCGGTGGATGAGTCCCCGGAAAACCGGCTAAATCAAACACTCCTTCTGGGTGGAGAAACCTCGCCACAAAGTCTCTTGCAACAGCAAGATAAGTGTACAAGAAATACAACAAGAAGCAAGAACAATAAGAATGTAAAAACACACACTATCTTGCCTTCGACTGGTTTCCGTTGACGAAGCAGCAACTTCACGGAACGATAGCAGCAGCTGACCAGCCGGGGAAGCTCACACGAAGCTTCACGAAGTAGAGAGCTCAGCAAAGCTCAAGCACAGCAAGAAGCAGGGGCAAAGAGAAGAAGAAGAAGAAGTTCAACAGTAGCTTCTCAACCTCTTTTATAACCTGCGAAGAAGACAGAAGAAACTAGCCGTTGCGTCGCAACGGCTAGAACCCTGATCGGTCTGTGGACCGATCAGGGAAGAGGCCTTTGCTTCTGTTCCGTCCCTGATTGGTCCACAGACCGATCAGGGAACTTCCTGATCGGTCTGGGGACCGATCAGGGAAGAAGCTTTGCTTCTGTTCCGTCCCTGATCGGTCCATGGACCGATCAGGGAACCTCCTGCGATCAGATAGACCGAGTGGATCCTGGATCAGCATAGGGCCGATCGGTCCCCGACCGATCAGCCCCTCTCGCGCCCGCCTCCCTCGGCTCGATCGACTCGATCGGCCACCGAATCCATCGCTATCACAAGATGCTATCGATAGCACGATCGTCACCGCACCGATCGTATTCACAGATCACCGATCGATCACCGATCGATCCACCTCATGGTTTTCGCCCAAACCAAGTTCAAACCAACATCCGTCAATCTTGACCTGTTGGTACATCATGCTTAGCATCCGGCCACTCCCTTGACCGCTAAGACTCTCCACCAAGTGTCCGGTCAATCCCTTTGACCCACTTGGACTTTCCTCTTCGTGCCAAGTATCCGATCACTCCCTTGATCTACTTGACTTCCCAACACCAGATGTCCGATCACCCTTGATCCATCCGGATTTTCCCCTGGCTTCACTCACCGGACTTTCACCCAGCTTCACCACTAGGTTTTCACCGGCTTCACTCACCGGATTTCCAACCGCCCGGCTTCACTCACCAGACTTCCAAACCGCCTCGGCTTCACTCACTGTGACTTTCCCAATGCCTCGGCTTCACTCACCGTGACTTCCACTTTCACCCAGCTTCACTCACTAGGATTTTCACCGCTTCACTCACCAGATTTTCACCGCCTCGGCTTCACTCACCAGACTTCTCCGACCGCCTCGGCTTCACTCACCAGATTTTCTCGACCGCCTCGCTTCACTCACCGTGACTTCTCCGACCGCCTCGGCTTCACTCACCGTGACTTTCCACACCGCCTAACATCCTGCCAGACTTTTCCCACCGCTCGCTTCACCAGACTTCTCCGACCGCCCGGCTTCACTCACCGTGACTTTCCACACCGCCTAACATCCCAGCTAGGACTTTCCCACCGCCTGCTTCACTCACTGTGACTTTCCTCGTGCCAAGCTCCTCGCTTGATTCTCCGCCAAGTCTCCATACTTGACTTTTCCAGCCAAGTCTCCATACTTGACTCTTTCCCGCCAAGTCTCCATATTTGACTTTTCAGATGCCAAGCTCCCCGCTTGGACCTTTCCAGTGCCAAGTCTCCATACTTGGACTTTTCAGGTCAACCAGGTCAACCTTGACCTACGGTTACACCAATAATCTCCCAAACATCTATTCTTGTCCCATATCAAGAATAGAACTCCCTCACGAGTGTCAAACATCAACATGCAACTCAACTAGGTCAACCTCGACCTAAAGTTGCATCAACAATCTTCCCAAGTCAAACATCAAAATACAACTCGAGTCAAGTCAACTTGAGTCGGGTCAACCAGGTCAACCTTGACCTAAGGTTGCACCAACAATCTCCCCCTTTTTGATGTTTGACAAAATCATAATCAAGTTAGGTTAACCCGATAACCTAACTTAGGTTTTCCAACCATCTTCCAATGTCCAATGTTCTTTCCTTGAACATTCTCCGGACATTCTCCCCTTAGGTTAACCCGATAACCCAACTTGGGTTCTCCAATAATTCTCCTCCTTTTGACACACATCAAAAGAATTCCAATGTTCTTCCTCAACATTCCTTGACATTCTTCCCTAGCTTAGGTTAAACCGATAACCCAACTTGGGTTCTCCAATAACTCTCCAATGAGCACTCTCCCTTTTGACACACATCAAAAGAAGAGAATCAAGGTCAAGAGTTTCTTCCTAATGAAAGTCCCATACCTTTCATTGAAACCTTTAATTTCCCCCTTGATACTAAACTCAACAATCAACTTAGTGATAATCCCATATCACTAATCCTTAAAAATCTTAAGGAGTAAAAACTCCCCCTAAAAGCCAACTCCCCCTTGACCATTGCACCAACAATGTCTTTGGGAGTTCCAAACCTTTAGAAATCTACAAAAACCCAACTTCCAGCTGAAATTTCAGACCAACAGCTGAAATCAGAAACTGGCACGCTCTGATCGGTCCCCAGACCGATCAGAAACCCCATGGATCGGTCCCCAGACCGATCAGGCTGGTTCTCACTGGATCGGTCTGCAGACCGATCCATGCTTCACTGGATCGGTCCGCAGACCGATCAGGACTTACCTGGATCGGTCCCCAGACCGATCCAGACTCTGATAGGCAGATTTCTGAAATTTCCTTCCCGAAATTCAGAAACTCCTAGAAAATTCCAGAAAATTCGAAAAAATGTGAAATTCTGAGGATACATTCCTCATAACATATACTACCATGGAAAAATAGTTTTCTATGAAAGTAGTTTCCATTTTTCAATCTTGATACAAAGTTCAAAAACTTTGAAAAAGTTCAAGTTTAACTCAACTTTGTATCACAATGTTCAATGATGAATGCTATCACTAGGAAAGCTTCATCAAGGTTTTTCAAATCAATTTTAAAATGCTTTTAAAACCATTTGAATTTAGGACCATAATCTTAGGGCTATATGCACATAACTTGTACACAAGCTTTCCCTATGATCCTCCATATCTTGAATTAGGCTCATCTAGGTACAAGAACTATGCACCTTGATCCTAATTCATGATCCTAATATCTCACACACATCTAAAGTGTATCAAGCACATCCATGTCAATTTTGATGTGAGATATGGGTTTAGGTATCTTAGGCTAAGGTCTCATGCATTTTCTAAACACAAATTTGATCTCAATATCAAAATATGTTTTTCATCCTTAAATCAATTCAATTGATTATTAATGCAAGAGATGATGACATGGCATAAAATGGTATCATAAATGAGAACATGTGCCAATGTCATGATGTCATGGCATAAAGTTTGAAACTAAACTAACACATGACATATAAACTAGCCTAAGTATTATCATGACATTTCAAATGATAATAAAATAAATATGATGTCATGGCATGGCATATGGCAACCAATCATGGCAAGTTAGCTCAAATAAAATACCTAAATCCGTATCTAAGTATCCTTAGCCTTAGCTAACTTAAAATCTAACCCTAGATTGCCCATATATCCCTAAGAGAAAACCAAAATCCCAATTATGGTATTTCTCTAGGTTTTCCTCAAATTGTGCCAATTAAAATCATTCTTTTCCATAATGGCACATTTTACTCTTTAAGGAGTAAATAATAATTCTTTTTCATTTCCAAAGGTTATCAAGACCTTGAAAATGCTCCTTGAGTGTCAATTTCCTCAAAGTTGGGTTAACTACCCTTCTAATTGGAGTTGACACTCTCTAACCCATCTATGGGGTAGAGAAGATGCTCCTAGGAACCCAATACCTATTAGAGCTCATTGGGTTCACTAAATATTCACTAGGGATGACTTCCCTAGCAACTCTCCTAATGACCCTCTTAGGCTTTAAAGCCTTGGTCATTTGGGACTCATCAAGATCAACTCTAGGGGTGACTCCCCTTGTGACCTTGGTGGTGGTCTTCCTAGCCCTAGGTTTTGTTCCATAATTGAATGGAACATTATGATAAGTGGGCTTGACCACTTGGGACTTAGGTTTGTGACCCAAACCCTTCTTGTCCTTGGACATTGGTTTTTGACCCTTAAACCCTAGAGATGACTTCTCCAAGTTCTTAAGAGCCTTTTCCAAAGTATCAAGTCTTGACCTCAAGACTTGATTCTCCTTCTCTAATACCTCAATTTTTGATTTGTCATTTTTCTTTGAGGCATTCCTAGGCATGTGTCTAGTTGATTTGGGATTCCTACCTAGGTTCTCCTTAACCTTAGATGAGGTAATTCTAGGGTTGGCTTTCCTAGTGTTATCCTTATCTAGGCTCACATGTTTGGCACCTAAGCATGTGTATTGATTTCTAATGTTATCATGCTTATCATTATTGACTAGTGCAATAAAATTTCTAGCATGTATCTTACTAGTATTGCACGAATGAGACTTAAATGATACCTTAGGGTTTGCCTTAGCTCCCCCTATAGAAGTGCTCGGTTTCTTGCCCTTGTGAGGTTGCCTCCCCCTCGGACAATGACTCCGATAATGTCCCCTTCGCTTGCATTGGAAGCACACCACGTGCTCCTTGCCCTTGCGTGTCGGGACTCCGGCTACCTTGACCTTTGGCGCCGGTGGAGTCTTCCTTACCCTCTTTGGACACTTACTCTTGTAGTGCCCAAATTCCCTACACTCAAAGCATATTATATGTAACTTATTTGAAATTGAAATGCTTGAGTTACCTAGGTTTGGGGATGGGTGTGAGCTCTCTTCCTCATCCCTTCCGGAGGTAGATGTCTCTTCTTCTTGCTCCGAACTTGAACAAGAGGAACTCTCCTCCTCTTCTTCCTTGGATGTTGAGTAGCCCTCAACTCCCAATTCGCTCCCTCCATGATGTGAGCTACTTGGCTCACTAGGCTCCTCTTCATGGCTTGAAGTGGAACTCTCCTCATGGTACTTGGCCAAGTTATCCCACAACTCCTTGGCATTGTTGTATTCACCTATCTTACGCAAAATATTAGTAGGTAATGAAAATTCAATTGTTTTAGTTACCTCATTGTTGATCGTGGATTGATGGACTTGTTCCTTTGTCCACTTGTTCTTCTCTAGAGGCTCTCCTTCTTTATCCATTGGAGGAGTAAACCCTTCTTGTACACAAAACCAGTTCAACATATTAGTCCTAAGAAAATACATCATCCTTACCTTCCAATATGCGAAGTTGTCGTTGTAGAAGGGTGGAATGGTGATGTCTTCTCCGAATTGATCCATCTCTAGCTTTGCTCCCACGGGTGTTGATCCGATGAAGAGCGACCTCGCTCTGATACCACTTGTTAGGATCCTTCGTACTCGGCTAGAGAGGGGGGTGTGAATAGCCGCCCCAAATCGCTCGTTTCTTCCTACAATTAGGGTTAGCGCAGCGGAAAATACAATGTAGAAACGACAAAGAAAGAGATCAAACCTCAACGCATCGATGTAACGAGGTTCGGAGATGAAACTCCTACTCCTCGGCGTGTCCGTAAGGTGGACGAGCCCTATCAATCCGTCGGTGGATGAGTCCCCGGAAAACCGGCTAAATCAAACACTCCTTCTGGGTGGAGAAACCTCGCCACAAAGTCTCTTGCAACAGCAAGATAAGTGTACAAGAAATACAACAAGAAGCAAGAACAATAAGAATGTAAAAACACACACTATCTTGCCTTCGACTGGTTTCCGTTGACGAAGCAGCAACTTCACGGAACGATAGCAGCAGCTGACCAGCCGGGGAAGCTCACACGAAGCTTCACGAAGTAGAGAGCTCAGCAAAGCTCAAGCACAGCAAGAAGCAGGGGCAAAGAGAAGAAGAAGAAGAAGTTCAACAGTAGCTTCTCAACCTCTTTTATAACCTGCGAAGAAGACAAGAAACTAGTCATGCGTCAATGGTTAGAACCCCATCGGTCCCGGACCGATCGGAAGAGGCTTTTGCTTTCGTTCCCCGATTGGTCCATGCATCGATCAGAATCTCCGATCGGTCCTGGGACCGATCGTGAAGAAGCTTTGTTTCGCCCCCGATCGTCCATGGACCGATCAGTCCTCCTGATCGGTCCATAGACCGATCAGATCTCCTGACGGCCCGGGACCGATCAGCTTCAGGCTGATCGTCCCCACCGATCAGCCTCTCTCGCGCCCGCCCTGCTCGCTCGACGACCGATCGGTCACCGCATCTATCGCCATCACACAAGATGCTATCGATAGCATCGATGTCACCGCACCGATCGTAATATTCATGCAGATCACCGGATCGATCACCGATCGATCCAAACCTCATGGTTTTCGCCCAAACCAAGTTCAACCAACATCCGTCAATCTTGACCTGTTGGTACATCATGCTTAGCATCCGGCCACCCTTGACCTGCTAAGACTCTCCACCAAGTGTCCGGTCAACCTTTGACCCACTTGGACTTTCCTCTTCGTGCCAAGTATCCGATCACCCCTTGATCTACTTGGATTTCCCAACACCGGATGTCCGATCACCCTCGATCCATCTCGATTTTCCTTGCCCGGCTTCACTCACTGTGACTTTCACCCAGCTTCACCACTAGGTTTTCACCGCTTCACTCACCGTGATTTCCAATCGCCTCGGCTTCACCACCAGACTTCCAAACCGCCTGGCTTCACTCACCAGACTTTCCCAATGCCCTGCTTCACTCACCAGGACTTTCACCCAGCTTCACTCACTAGATTTTCACCGGCTTCACTCACCAGATTTCTCGACCGCCGCTTCACTCACCGACTTCTCCGACCGCCCGGCTTCACTCACTGTGACTTTCTCGACGCCTCGGCTTCACTCACCGTGATTCTCCGACCGCCCGCTTCACTCACCGTGACTTTCCACACCCCAACATCCCAGCTAGATTCTTCCCACCGCCGGCTTCACTCACTGTGACTTCTCCGACCGCCTGCTTCACTCACTGTGACTTTCCACACCGCCTAACATCCCGCTAGGACTTTCCCACCGCCTGCTTCACTCACTGTGACTTTCCTCGTGCCAAGCTCCCCGCTTGACTTCTCCGTACAAGTCTCCATACTTGATTCTTTCCAAAGCCAAGTCTCCATACTTGACTTTTCCCGCCAAGTCTCCATATTTGATTCTTTCCAGATGCCAAGCTCCCCGCTTGACCTTTCCAGCCAAGTCTCCATACTTGACTTTTCAGTCAACCAGTCAACCTTGACCTACTACACCAATAATCTTCCCAAACATCTATTCTTGTCCCATATCAAGAATAGAACTCCCTCACGAGTGTCAAACATCAACATGCAACTCAACTAGGTCAACCTTGACCTAAAGTTGCATCAACAATCTTCCCAAGTCAAACATCAAAATACAACTCGAGTCAAGTCAACTCGAGTCGGGTCAACCAGGTCAACCTTGACCTAAGGTTGCACCAACAATCTCCCCCTTTTTGATGTTTGACAAAATCATAATCAAGTTAGGTTAACCCGATAACCTAACTTAGGTTTTCCAACCATCTTCCAATGTCCAATGTTCTTTCCTTGAACATTCTCTGGACATTCTCCCCTTAGGTTAACCCGATAACCTAACTTGGGTTCTCCAATAATTCTCCCCCTTTTTGACACACATCAAAAAGAATTCCAATGTTCTTCCTCGAACATTCCTTGACATTCTTCCCCTAGCTTAGGTTAAACCGATAACCTAACTTGGGTTCTCCAATAACTCTCCAATGAGCACTCTCCCCTTTTTGACACACATCAAAAAGAAAAAGGAGAGTATCAAGGTCAAGAGTTTCTTCCTAATGAAAGTCCCATACCTTTCATTGAAACTCTTAATTTCCCCCTTGATACTAAACTCAACAATCAACTTAGTGATAATCCCATATCACTAATCCTTAAAAATCTTAAGGAGTAAAAACTCCCCCTAAAAGCCAACTCCCCCTTGACCATTGCACCAACAATGTCTTTGGGAGTTCCAAACCTTTAGAAATCTACAAAAACCCAACTTCCAGCTGAAATTTCAGACCAACAGCTGAAATCAGAAACTGGCACGCTCTGATCGGTCCCCAGACCGATCAGAAACCCCATGGATCGGTCCCCAGACCGATCAGGCCTTCACCAGATCGCACCCGTGCTACTATCGGTCTGCAGACCGATCCATGCTTCACTGGATCGGTCCGCAGACCGATCAGGACTTACCTGGATCGGTCCCCAGACCGATCCAGACTCTGATAGGCAGATTTCTGAAATTTCCTTCCCGAAATTCAGAAACTCCTAGAAAATTCCAGAAAATTCGAAAAAATGTGAAATTCTGAGGATACATTCCTCATAACATATACTACCATGGAAAAATAGTTTTCTATGAAAGTAGTTTCCATTTTTCAATCTTGATACAAAGTTCAAAAACTTTGAAAAAGTTCAAGTTTAACTCAACTTTGTATCACAATGTTCAATGATGAATGCTATCACTAGGAAAGCTTCATCAAGGTTTTTCAAATCAATTTTAAAATGCTTTTAAAACCATTTGAATTTAGGACCATAATCTTAGGGCTATATGCACATAACTTGTACACAAGCTTTCCCTATGATCCTCCATATCTTGAATTAGGCTCATCTAGGTACAAGAACTATGCACCTTGATCCTAATTCATGATCCTAATATCTCACACACATCTAAAGTGTATCAAGCACATCCATGTCAATTTTGATGTGAGATATGGGTTTAGGTATCTTAGGCTAAGGTCTCATGCATTTTCTAAACACAAATTTGATCTCAATATCAAAATGTGTTTTTCATCCTTAAATCAATTCAATTGATTATTAATGCAAGAGATGATGACATGGCATAAAATGGTATCATGAATGAGAACATGTGCCAATGTCATGATGTCATGGCATAAAGTTTGAAACTAAACTAACACATGACATATAAACTAGCCTAAGTATTATCATGACATTTCAAATGATAATAAGATAAATATGATGTCATGGCATGACATATGGCAACCAATCATGGCAAGTTAGCACAAATAAACTACCTAAATTCCCTATCTAAGTATCCTTAGCCTTAGCTAACTTAAAACCTAACCCTAGATTGCCCATATATCCCTAAGAGAAAAACCAAAATCCCAATTATGGTATTTCTCTAGGTTTTCCTCAAATTGTGCCAATTAAAATCATTCTTTTCCATAATGGCACATTTTACCTTTAAGGAGTAACACAATTCTTTTTCATTTCCAAAGGTTATCAAGACCTTGAAAATGCTCCTTGAGTGTCAATTTCCTCAAAGTTGGGTTAACTACCCTTCTAATTGAGTTGACACTCTCTAACCCATCTATGGGGTAGAGAAGATGTTCCTAGGAACCCAATACCTATTAGAGCTCATTGGGTTCACTAAATATTCACTAGGGATGACTTCCCTAGCAACCCTCCCAATGACCCTCTTAGGCTTTAAAGCCTTGGTCATTTGGGACTCATGAAGGTCAACTCTAGGGGTGACTCCCCTTGTGACCTTGGTGGTGGTCTTCCTAGCCCTAGGTTTTGTTCCATAATTGAATGGAACATTATGATAAGTGGGCTTGACCACTTGGGACTTAAGTTTGTGACCCAAACCCTTTGTCCTTGGACATTGGTTTTTGACCCTTAAACCCTAGAGATGACTTCTCCAAGTTCTTAAGAGCCTTTTCCAGTATCAAGTCTTGACCTCAAGACTTGATTCTCCTTCTCTAATACCTCAATTTTGATTTGTCATTTTTCTTGAGGCATTCCTAGGCATGTGTCTAGTTGATTTGGGATTCCTACCCAGGTTTCCCTTAACCTTAGATGAGGTAATTCTAGGGTTGGCTTTCCTAGGGTTATCCTTATCTAGGCTCACATGTTTGGCACCTAAGCATGTGTATTGATTTCTAATGTTATCATGCTTATCATTATTGACTAGTGCAATAAAATTTCTAGCATGTATCTTACTAGTATTGCACGAATGAGACTTAAATGATACCTTAGGGTTTGCCTTAGCTCCCCCTATAGAAGTGCTCGGTTTCTTGCCCTTGTGAGGTTGCCTCCCCCTCGGACAATGACTCCGATAATGTCCCCTTCGCTTGCATTGGAAGCACACCACGTGCTCCTTGCCCTTGCGTGTCGGGACTCCGGCTACCTTGACCTTTGGCGCCGGTGGAGTCTTCCTTACCCTCTTTGGACACTTACTCTTGTAGTGCCCAAATTCCCTACACTCAAAGCATATTATATGTAACTTATTTGAAATTGAAATGCTTGAGTTACCTAGGTTTGGGGATGGGTGTGAGCTCTCTTCCTCATCCCTTCCGGAGGTAGATGTCTCTTCTTCTTGCTCCGAACTTGAACAAGAGGAACTCTCCTCCTCTTCTTCCTTGGATGTTGAGTAGCCCTCAACTCCCAACTCGCTCCCTCCATGATGTGAGCTACTTGGCTCACTAGGCTCCTCTTCATGGCTTGAAGTGGAACTCTCCTCATGGTACTTGGCCAAGTTATCCCACAACTCCTTGGCATTGTTGTATTCACCTATCTTACGCAAAATATTAGTAGGTAATGAAAATTCAATTGTTTTAGTTACCTCATTGTTGATCGTGGATTGATGGACTTGTTCCTTTGTCCACTTGTTCTTCTCTAGAGGCTCTCCTTCTTTATCCATTGGAGGAGTAAACCCTTCTTGTACACAAAACCAATTCAACATATTAGTCCTAAGAAAATACATCATCCTTACCTTCCAATATGCGAAGTTGTCGTTGTAGAAGGGTGGAATGGTGATGTCTTCTCCGAATTGATCCATCTCTAGCTTTGCTCCCACGGGTGTTGATCCGATGAAGAGCGACCTCGCTCTGATACCACTTGTTAGGATCTTTCGTACGGCTAGAGAGGGGGGTGTGAATAGCCGCCCCAAATTCTCGCGTTTCTTCCTACGATTAGGGTTAGCGCAGCGGAAAATACAATGTAGAAACGACAAAGAAAGAGATCAAACCTCAACGCATCGATGTAACGAGGTTCGGAGATGAAACTCCTACTCCTCGGCGTGTCCGTAAGGTGGACGAGCCCTATCAATCCGTCGGTGGATGAGTCCCCGGAAAACCGGCTAAATCAAACACTCCTTCTGGGTGGAGAAACCTCGCCACAAAGTCTCTTGCAACAGCAAGATAAGTGTACAAGAAATACAACAAGAAGCAAGAACAATAAGAATGTAAAAACACACACTATCTTGCCTTCGACTGGTTTCCGTTGACGAAGCAGCAACTTCACGGAACGATAGCAGCAGCTGACCAGCCGGGGAAGCTCACACGAAGCTTCAAGTAGAGAGCTCAAGAAAGCTCAAGCACAGCAAGAAGCAGGGCAAAGAGAAGAAGAAGAAGTTCAACAAGAGCTTCTCAACCTCTTTATAACCCGCTAAGAAGACAAGAAACTAGTTGCATGTCAGAACGTTAGAACTCGATCGGCCTCTGGACCGATCGTGAAGAGGCTTGCTTGTCGTCCCCGATTGGTCCACGCATCGATCAGATCTTCCCGATCGGTCGGGA
This sequence comes from Zingiber officinale, assembly GCF_018446385.1. NCBI lineage: Eukaryota > Viridiplantae > Streptophyta > Magnoliopsida > Zingiberales > Zingiberaceae > Zingiber > Zingiber officinale. Next base: position 12,985 of record NW_024589982.1, on the reverse strand, counting down.
CCGATCGTGAAGAAGCTTTGCGTCTCGCCCCGATCGGTCCATGGACCGATCAGAACTCCTGATCGGTCCATAGACCCTGATCGGTCCGGGACCGATCAGCCAGGCCGATCGGCCCCCGACCGATCAGCCCTCTCGCGCCCGCCCGCTCGGCTTCGACGACCGATCGGTCACCGCACCATCGCTATCACACAAGATGCCATCGATAGCACGATCCACCGCACCGATCGTAATATTCATGGATCACCGATCGATCACCGATCGATCCACCTCATGGTTTCGCCAAACCAAGTTCAAACCAACATCCGGTCAATCTTGACCTGTTGGTACATCATGCTTAGCATCCGTCACTCCCTTGACCCGCTAAGACTCTCCACCAAGTGTCCGTCAACTTTGACCCACTTGACTTTCTCTTCGTGCAAGTATCCGATCACCCCTGATCTACTTGATCTCCCAACACCGATGTCCGATCACCCTTGATCCATCCCGATTTTCCTCGCCTGGCTTCACTCACTGTGACTTTCACCCAGCTTCACCACTAGGGTTTTCACCGGCTCACTCACCAGATTTCAACCGCCTCGGCTTCACCACCAGACTTCCAAACCGCCTCGGCTTCACTCACCATGACTTTCCCAACGCCCCGGCTTCACTCACTGTGACTTCCACTTCACCCAGCTTCACTCACTAGGATTTTCACCGCTTCACTCACCGTGATTTCTCGACCGCCTGCTTCACTCACCAGACTTCTCCGACCGCCTGCTTCACTCACCAGACTTTCTCGACCGCCTCGGCTTCACTCACTGTGACTTTCTCCGACCGCCCGGCTTCACTCACTGTGACTTTCCACACCGCCAACATCCCGCTAGACTTTCCCACCGCCGCTTCACTCACTGTGACTTCTCCGACCGCCCGGCTTCACTCACCAGACTTTCCACACCGCCTAACATCCCGCTTAGGACTTTCCCACCGCTCGGCTTCACTCACTGTGACTTTCCTCGTGCCAAGCTCCCGCTGACTTCTCCGTGCCAAGTCTCCATACTTGGACTTTTCCAGTGCCAAGTCTCCATACTTGGACTTTTCCCGTGCCAAGTCTCCATACTTGGACTTTTCGCATGCCAAGCTCCCTGCTTGGACCTTTCCAGTGCCAAGTCTCCATACTTGGACTTTTCAGGTCAACCAGGTCAACCTTGACCTACGGTTACACCAATAATCTCCCAAACATCTATTCTTGTCCCATATCAAGAATAGAACTCCCTCACGAGTGTCAAACATCAACATGCAACTCAACTAGGTCAACCTTGACCTAAAGTTGCATCAACAATCTTCCCAAGTCAAACATCAAAATACAACTCGAGTCAAGTCAACTTGAGTCGGGTCAACCAGGTCAACCTTGACCTAAGGTCGCACCAACATTACTCAACCAATCCATCATTGTTTTCAACATGAAAACACCCTTTTTATGTATACAAATGTATTTTGAGGGGTTAGGAATGGTTACCTAGACTAAACATGGTTCAAAGATGCTGAAATCAAGCCTTCCCAGCCAAAATCAGCAACTTGAATCGATTGAAGTTGGGTTCCAATCGATTGAACCTCTCTGAATCGATCCACTGATCAATTCAAGACGCTGATCGATCGGCTGATCGATCCAGGAACTTTGCTCGCTGAATTTCCTTCTCAATTGATCACCCGATCGATTGAGGCACTCCAATCGATCCACTTGATCGATCAAGTTCCGAAAAAGCTGAAATTCAATTTCACCCACTTTCGTAAACTCCCCAAAAATTCTACAAAATTCAAAAAATTATAAAATTTGTGTAGACATTATTTAGGCATAAATTCTCATGGAAAAATAGTTTTATAAGAAAATACATCATATTTTCAAAGATGGACATAAACTTGAAAACTTATAAAACTTTAGTGTTTTCTTCAAGTTTGTGTTAATTCTTCAATGATGATCACTATCAAAAGATAGTCTTCATCAAGATTTTCTAAAAGCATTTTAAAATGATTTTCAAAACCAATATCCCACCATGTTCCTTGGGCTTAATGCACATGACTTGTACATTAGCTTTCCCAATGATGGGAAAACACATAACTATGTGTTCTGATGAACTTAAAACTCAAAAGAATGCACTAAATCAACATCTTGAGCTTTGTTCATCATCCCAACATCTCACTTGTATCTAATGTGCACTAAACACATACAAGTCACCTTATGGTTCTTTGTGAGATGTACAATTTGGTTTTGCCCTAATCTAGGATCATGCATATATATCTAGGCATTTTGTGGATATCAACATCCACCTAGAATGTCACTTGTTGATAAACATTTATCCTTAATTTTAAGGAATTAAACAAATGCATGATAATGTTATGACATACATTTAAAAAATAATTTTCAAAAGAAAATATCCTATAACTACATGATGTATGTATGGATGACATGGTATTTTGTATTTCATAATAAAATGTGAATGCAAAATAAATATGATGTCATGCATATTATGGGCAAACAAAGCATGACAAATTAGCATGAATAAAATACCTAGATTACCTATCTAAGTATCCGATCCGTAGTAAGAATGGGCCTCCTTTTTTCTTGCAAAGTCAACGCCAAGGGGAAGTCACCGGAACAGCCGCCCACCTAGAGGAGAGTGTGGTCCGACCGGACGGACAGCCGTAGACGGTCGGTCCGATTGGACTGTCGGCCGGTCGATGGAATCGAGTACCTGGAGGGGTCCGGCCGGCTCGCACTTATAGTTGGGAGGCACCCTGTCAAATCGGGGTTCCGACGCTCAGTTAAAAAGGTCATGGACCGAGCTGACCTTTTGACCGACCGCAGTCATAAAGCACCCCTGTTTGTTAGTCTCCACAAAGCACAAGTAAACCATTGCGGATGTCCGGTCGGATGTTTAGGTATCCGTCCGCTCGGACTACAAGTTTGGAGCAAAGGAAAAGGCCAGAGGATTTCTTTCTTTGACAACCTGTAGGTTTCACGTGTGTGCCATGCTCCGAATCTTGTGACAGGGGATTCTGCTGTCCCATCGAGGGCATGCTTTGACTGTAGCGATATGGGTCAGGTAAACTTTCTGACAGCCGCGTACCTAGGAAAGGACAGAGGACACTTATGCACTTCGGGATTCCGCTGTCCCATCGAGGGCATGCTCTGACTGTAGCGATAGGGGTCAGGTAAGCTTTCTGACAGCCGCATACCTAGGAAAGGACAGAGGACACTTATGCACTTCGGTACGCGTGCCCAAACTTGACACCGCTCTATATAAAGAACCTCAGGTTTCACCGGCAGGAGGATTCTGGTACGTACTCTGAGACTTCTGGAGCCACCTTGTTCATCGTGATTTACCTGACTTGAGCGTCGGAGGGTCGTCGCTGGGAATCCCCTTCCCGGCTCGACTTCTGTGCAGGATAGCCGGAGCATCTCGACACTAGTTGGAGATCTACATCAGCGAGCCTTGGAGCGCCACGTGCCCCTCCTGGTTCGGACAGGATCAAATTGGCGCCGTCTGTGGGAACGCTCCTGCATCCGATCGGAGACAATGGACGAGGCTGGACGACAACACACGGTGACGCTTTCAACAGAGGAACTCGACGCCCTGGTCGAGATAAGGGCCGCCAAACTCATGGAGCAAAAACAAAAAGCATCCGCCGAGCGGGCGGAGCAGCAAGCAACATCTGCGTCTCATGGCCGAGCGGAAGCACCTCAAGCCACCGTCGCATTTCACCGAGCCTTGTTTCGCACTCCTGAAGCTGCACCAGCTCGAAGAGATAGAGGCTCCTCTTCAGATGAAATGCCAAGGCGGGATGACAGAAAAGGGAAAGCCCCCCGGGCAGACTCATCTCCCGAGCGGACCAATCGCCAATTCTCGGAAGATATTTTACGAGACCCTCTGCCCAAGCACTACGTGCCTCCGACGATCGGCGAATACAATGGAACAACGGACCCGGATGATCATCTGGGTAAGTTTGATAATACAGCCACGCTCCATCAATACACCGATGGAGTGAAGTGCCGCGTCTTTCTTACCACTCTCTCGGGATCGGCTCAACGGTGGTTCCGTAGGCTGCCGGACGGATCCATCACAAGCTTCAAGGACTTCCGAACGGCCTTCCTCCACCACTTCGCTAGCAGTCGGCGTTATCAGAAAACAAGTGTTAGCTTGTTCGCCATCAAGCAAGAACCAAAAGAATCGCTTCGAGCTTACATCCAGCGATTCAACCAAGTGGCGATGGACATCCCAACGGCCACATCGGAGACGATGATGAATGCCTTCACGCAAGGCCTTGTGGATGGGGATTTCTTCCGGTCGCTCATCCGAAAGCCGCCCCGAGATTATGATCACATGCTACATCGGGCCAACGAATATATAAATGTGGAAGAAGCGCAAGCCGCTCGGAAAAAGGAAACTCCAGCCGAGCGCGCACCTGTTCATGCCGAGCGGAAACAGCACACCGCTCAGCAGCCACCCAGAGGACCGAGGGCCGAAGCAATTCGATCCCCTCACGCCAGATCGCACGTACAAGAAGTGGCTGCCGCTCGGCCCAAGCCAAAGAAGAGGTGGACCCCTATGTTCTGCAAATTCCACCAAACGGATACGCACAACACGAGGGATTGCCGAAGTCTTCCCTTTGTGTCCAATCCTGTTCCCCGGAGAGCCGAACGACGGTCTCCTCCCCTCGACAGGAGGCAAAGGACCCAGGAAGCCGACCGGACCCGCATAGAGAGGCGACATCACCAGACGTCCGATCGGCATAGATCCCCAAGACAGGAGAGTCGCGGACGCCCAGAGAACGGTCCCACCGCTCGCCGGAGGAGGAAAATAGAGCAATACTTCCGGCGAGATCAACGTTATCGGACCGACCGACTGAGGAGATTCCAACCGAGTCCCGAAGGCTACGCCGTCCGGCAGCAGATCCACACGGTTGGTCAGAGCCAAGAGCGGCAAGTGGACCTGAAATCACTGCCCGAGAGAAGGAGTAGAAGTGCCCCATGATCTGACGCTGCTGCTCATTAAAGCGGTAATAGCAAATTACACTATTCATCGACATATCATGGACACAGGAGCCCTATCAACATCATATTCAAGAAGGCGCTCGATCACCGAATTGATCGAGCCGAGCCGGCCGCCATGACTACCCCGCCTACGGGTTTACTTAGCAACGTTCACCTACGGATGCATCCTACCGCCACCCCACTGGGGAAGAGCCAGAGGACCAGATAATAAACTTCGTGGTGGTCGACTCTCCATCATCCTACAATGTCATTCTGGGACGACCGGCGCTCGGCGAATTCCGAGCGGTTGTTTCAACCTTCCACCAGAAGATAAAGTTCCCCGTGGAAGACAAAGTAGGAGAAGTGCGTGGAGATCAACTAGCAGCTCGGCGATGCTATATAGAGATGATCCGAGCAGAAGCTTCTTCCGCTCGGAAGGCCCCCCGAATCGAGGTACACGCCATAACCGAGAAACCTCCTGCTTTAATTTATGATGAAAAGGAGGAAGTTCAGATCCATCCGACCCGATCGGAGGCCACCACTTTCATCGCCGGATCTAGAGGAAAAACAGAAGAAGAAGCTGATCCAATGCCTCCAGCAAAATCATGATGTCTTTGTTTGGTCGACACACGAGTTGCCCGGAATTTCGCCGAGCCTAGCGCAGCATGAGTTGCATGTCCGACCTGACGCTCGGCCAGTGAAGCAGAAAAAAAGAGATTTTAGCGCCGAGCAGAATGCCATAATCCGGGCGGAAGTAGAGAAACTTCTGGAGGCCGGCCACATACGCGAGGTGCAGTTCCCGAGCTGGCTAGCCAACGTGGTATTGGTCTCCAAGCCGGGCGGCAAGTGGAGAGTTTGCATTGACTTTCGGGACTTAAACAAAGCATGTCCCAAAGATTTTTATCCTCTGCCCCGGATAGATCAGCTGGTGGACTCTACGGCCGGCTGTGAATTAATTTGCATGCTCGACGCCTACCAGGAGTGCCGCTCGCCCGCCAAGATCGTGAAAAGGTTAGCTTCGTGATCGCCGACTGCACATATCATAACGTGATGCCATTCGGATTGAAGAATGCCGGGGCCACCTATCAACGCTTGATGAACAAAGTGTTCAGTGAGCAGATAGGGCGGAATCTGGAAGTTTATGTGGACGACATTCTTATTAAATCCGTCCTAGCGGCAGACCTCTTTAAAGACATGGAAGAGACATTCACCGCAACACGAGTCAAGTCAATCCTGTGGTGCCTGCTCGAGCAAAGGAGGACGCTTGGGATACGAGTGACCGAGCGGGAATCAAGCCAACCCTGCAAGGTGAAAGCTCGCAAGACATGCCTCCCAAACACAAGGGAAGTGAACGGCTGACCCGTTTGATAATCATGGTCCATTCATCTCCAAAATCACGACCGAGCCTCGCCATTCTTCAAGATCCTCAAGGTACTAAGTTCCAAACGGAAGAGTGACCGAGCATTTGAAGAGTTGAAAACATATCTGAATTCCCTGCCGATCGGGGGTGAGTCACTTTATATGTATCTATCGTCAATCGAGCATGTCAGAGGCTCAAGACTTGTGAGGGCTAACTATGAAGAGCAACCGTGTATTTTCCGAGCCATATTTTGAAAGATGTCAATCTCGCCACACCGGCCCGAGAAGTTGGCCTTGCTTTGGTTCCAGCCGCCTCCTCGACCGCATTTTGGCTCACACAATCATTGTCCCATTTAACAACCCACCCTAAGAGTCCCGTTGAATCCGTAGCCTACCTACGGACTATGCACTGCTTAGTTTGACATCCACAAGACCGCGACCAGCCCAACCCTGGCTGATTTTATGACCGAGGTGAGGCCGGAGCCTAAGCCTGGAGGATATATGTGGATGGGTCTTCCACCGACTCGGAAGCTGGATTGATATTGCTTATCTCACCGCAAGAAGAAAAGATGCACCTATCCGTCCTACCGGACTACAAGGCCACCAACAATGAGGCGGAGTATGAGGCCCTTATAGCCGGACATGTAGCACTAAGATGGGAGCCGGTCTGTGACCTCTATCTGATTCACAATGGTCGCCTCAAGAACTTTCCCAAGACCTTGAAATCAACGTGTTCGCTTAAACTCTACCGAGGCCTTTGAAAACTCAAAGCTACTTTCCAGAAGTGCTTATTCGTAAGATTCCTAACGAGAACCAGCGCATGAGTTGGCCAAACTCATGAGCTCAATAACGCCCGCCATTCAGCAGCCCAATTGAAAACCGATGGTGGCGCATGTCGACCTGATGCAAGGCCTCGCTTCCGAGTGACCGGAGGACACCTATTATAGAATTCCTCCGCTCGGCACCACACCATCCGATGAATATGCAACCCGGCTCCTCAAGAGAAGAGCCGGCCGGTTTACACTCATCTGAGATCGCCTTACAAGAAAGCTTTCTCCGCCCAAATGTGTAGGCTCTGAGGACTCACCACATCCTCCGTGAAGTACATCAAGGATCATGTGGAGGTCATCCCCGCTCGTTAGCCAAGAAGATCCTCTTGGCCGGATACTTTTGGCCAACCTTACAAGCAGATGCCGCTCGGACAGTATCTACATGCCTTTCATGCCAGAAGTATCACAACTTCTCCCACCGACCGGCAGAGGAGATGAAGGCATCAACCATCTCATGTCCGCTCGATCAGTGGGGAATGGATATTGTGGGTCCATTTCCGACGGCGACCGGGCAGAGGAAATTTTTACTAGTGGCGGTAGACTACTTCTCCAAGTGGGTGGAGGCCGAGCTAGCAAAGATCACCGAGCAAATGGTTAAAAATTCATCCGCAAGACATCATTTGTCGGTTCAGATCCTCACGACCGTTGGCAACAAGCAGTACACAGGAAGATGTTGAGGATTGCCAAAGCTACGATTGAGCAACATTTCACGTCCGCGCTCATCCTCGAGCAACGGTCGTCAAGTCGCCAACCGGAAATTCAGATTCTCAGCCGGCTCTGGCCCATTTGGGAGGAGTTGGCCGATGAAGCCAGCTGCCTTGTGGCTATCCAACGACGCCAAAAGAAGGGACGGAGTCACACCGCTCCATTTGGTATATGGCTGAGGTCACATACGGCCAAGTCAGGCTGAGTCACCAGATCCGTAAACTATGATGATGACAACACCGAACCAAGAAACATGGAGCTGGAGAAGAGGAGAGGCAAAGGTCTGCTCTACTGATGGCGCATCGTCACGGATGAAACAAAACTACAACCAACACAGAATTCCATCGCTCCAAGTCGGCGATCTTGTCCGAAGAGTCGTTTGCCACGACGCTCAAGAAGTGAAGCCATGTGCCTTCAAAATCATCGAAAGCTCCGCTGCCATTATTGGAGGATGAGGACTGATTACGCAGATAGGCCGTGAGCGAACCACCACCCCACGCGGTGAAAGGTGTAGCACAGAAATCACCGTATTTCATTTTTCACTAAATACTTGAAATGCAGAGATGAAAAGTCAAAGGAGCGAATATAAGGCATTATCATCAGGAAGGCCCCCGAGCCGGTCGAGTTAAGACTTGAGCAACAACCCGCGCTGCTCGGCCGGAGGTAAATGGGTCGAGCCAAATCAAGATCGGGCCCCGTGCCATTCGGACGGAGGTATATTATCCGAGCCAAAATCGATGAGGTAGATCCCGAGCTGCCGGAGGGCATTATCCAAGATGGGAAAGGCAAAGAGCTACCGAACCAAGTATCAAATTAGCCTTGACGCCCGCCTAGCCCGACACGAAACCAGAGCCGCCCGATCGGCTATAAATATCCGCTACCGACGAGCACCGCCGAAGATCAAGAGACGAGCCGGCGCCTATAAACCCTCCGAGCGGAAGACCGACGAGCACCGCCAAGAAGATCGAGCCGCTACCGATCGGCCATAATATCCGCTACCGACGAGCACCGCTAAAGATCAAGAGACGAGCCATTGCCTATAAACCCTCCGAAGGAAGACCGACGAAGCACCGCCGCTAAAGATCGAGAGTCGCCGTCCGCTATAATATCCGCTACCGACGAGCACCGCCATAAAGATCAAGAGACGAGCCGGGCCTATAAACCCTCCGAGAGGAAGACCGACGAGCACCGTCATGAAGATCGGGAGCCGCTACGATCGGCTATAATATCCGCTACCGACGAGCACCGCAAGAAGATCAAGAGACGAGCCGACGCCTATAAACCTCCGAAGGAAGACCGACGAGCACCGCATAAAGATCGAGAGCCTACCGTCCCTATATAATATCCGCGCCGACGAGCACCGTTAAGAAGATCAAGAGACGAGCGCCTATAAACCCTCCGAAAGCAAGACCGACGAGCACCCGCAGAAGATCGAGAGCCGCCGTCCGCCATATCCTCGCCGACGAGCACCGTCAAGAAGATCAAGAGACGAAGCCTATAAACCCTCCGAGCGGAAGACCGACGAGCACCGCTGCGAAGATCGGAGCCGCTACCGATCGGCTTATAAATATCCGCTACGACAGCACCGCCGCAAAGATCAAGAGACGAGCCGGGTCTATAAACCCTCCGAGCGGAAGACCGACGAGCACCGCCAAGAAGATCGTGAGCCGCTACGATCGGCTATAAATATCCGCTACCGACGAGCACCGCCGTTAAAGATCAAGAGACGAGTCGGGCCTATAAACCCTCCGAGCGGAAGACCGACGAGCACCGCCTGCGAAGATCGAGCCGCTACCGATCGGCTATAATATCCGCTACCGACAGCACCGTCATAAAGATCAAGAGACGAGCCGCGCCTATAAACCCTCCGAGCGGAAGACCGACGAGCACCGCTGCGAAGATCGAGAGTCGCGCCCGTCCGGCCAATCAACCGCCGACGAGCTCCGTCAGAAACATCGAGACGAGTCGGCGTCTATAAATAATCCGAGCAGGCCAACCGTCGAGCTCCGAGGTTGAACATCGAGAGGTTCGGATCGTCTCATAACCAGCGATTCTTGGTAGCAACACAGAATTATGTGCGGCCGAACGGAAGAGCTGGAGAAAATACTCCAGCGATTCTCCAAAGGTGTGATGTGACAGGAGATGAGCGGACAGCACAAGTGTTAGCAAGGGGACAGTGCAAGAAGATAAAATACACGAAAGGAAAGCATTTCATTAAAATTAAAACCTTAGGCCGAGTGGCCTAAATACAAAAAGGTTCATGATCAGCCGAGCGGCTAAATTACAAGAATTACTCGATGTAGTCGTAGAGGTCCCTCGGAATATTGCTCAGAAGCTCCACCTGATCGCCGGCCGGAATATTGGTGGACTCCGGAAGAAGGCCCTTCGACTTCAGATAGGTCATAGTAGCCGTAATGGCCAAGTCGAAAGCCGAGTACATCCGCTCGCAAATTTTCTCCGAGAACTCGGGCGATCGGATGTGGCTTTGTCGGAGAGCGGCGACTCGGCTCGGCTCGGCATCCTGGTATTCTTTGAAGGTTGCCTGGGAGCTTGTGAGGGCCTCATTCAGACGTTCGATCTTCGCCCGAGCCGCCGGCCTTTTCCGATCGAGCCGCCTCCGCCTCTCTTTTCTCGACCCAGCCCCGGCCTCCACGCTTTTCCATCGAGATGGTCGTGTTCTTCCGAGTGGTGGCAAGAGTTATCTCAGGTCAAGCGACTTGACCTGGCCGCCGACTCCTGGCTAGGGCGTCCGGTCACCGTTTCTCGCCAGCCCACAGAGTTTGAGCTTCCCAGTCTTTTGCAATGAGTAGGAAGGTCCCTGAGCCGCCGGACCACCGCCTGCAGCTGCCTTTATCTCCTCGTCCGCCATAGCTGACGGCCGGAAATCGCTATCTCTTCCACCCACCTCTGAAACGAGAAGGCGCAGTTGTTAGAAGCCGAGCGGAAATATTTTAGGCAAAACAAAAAACAAAAAACAACGAAGAACTTACCCCCGTAGCCGCTTGCATGTGGCTGTTGGCTAAGTTCTGGAGAGGGATCAGTGCTACGCGCGCCCGAGCGTCGGCCCACATCTCGGCGAGGGGCCCTTTCAAAGTAATAGTGTGCTCGGGCACGGTTGTCCGGTCAGCTTCTGGCAGCAACTCTTCAGTAGGGAGATGAAGAGTAGCCCGTACTGTGCGGCCATGACCAGGGATCGCCCGACCGGGATCAGAAGCTGGCGCAGAAGATCGCGAATGGATGGTCGAACGTTGGACTGAACGGCGAGCAGGGGGGAGAGTGTCGACCGGAGTGGCCTCGACCGGAGCAGTCAGCTCGTCCCAGTTCGCAGTCGAGGCGGCCCGGTCAGAGGGTTGGACCGCGGAGGTAGCCGAGCGTAGCGGGGTCTCCACTCGGCGTCTCTTTTGCAGTGGCTGATCCTCCTCCCGAACGGACCCTTCCTCGGGGGCCGTTGGTTCCCTGGAGGGGGTAGCTCCGCTGTCCACCTGCTGTTGAGAGGCCTGAGCGGCCGATTCAGCCTGGGTGCCGCTTTCTCCTTCGTGAGAACCGACCGGCTGAATACCCAGCGCCTTCATTTCCTTGGCTGCCACGGCCTCCAGCACCGCTGCCTTTCTCTTTAGAACGCCGGCCATCACCGAGTCCATGACGATGTCAGCTGCAGGAAGAGAAAAAGAAATCAGTTAGCAATTAAAGCAAGTGCCAAAGCAAAGTTCTTACCGAAGCCGGTCGGAAGTGGGGTCCGTATAGGACTCAGCCCAAAAATGTACATCACTCCCTCGTGAAGAAGCTTGTTGATGTCAAGTCGTAGACCGGCTAGTACATTTGCGGCGTGAAGATAGTCCGGTCGGGTCTTGAATTTCTTCAGTTCGGGAGGGGGAGGTAGACTGACTTGCCACTGGGTCGGAAAGTTTGGCTGACTGGGCATGCGGATATAGAAATAATAGTCCTTCCAATGTTTATTGGAAGTGGGTAGTTTATTGAAGAAGACCAAACCGGGCCGAGCTTGGAACATAAAGGTGCCCGGCTCGGCTTGCTTAGGATAATAGAAATAAAAGAAGACCTCCGGTCGGAGGGGGATGTTGTGAATCTTAAACAAAACGACAACGCCGCAGAGCAGACGAAAGGTATTTGGTACTAAACTGCCGAGCGGCACGCTAAAATAGTTACAGACGTCTACTATAAAAGGATGTACGGGGAACCGCAGACCGGCGATGAATTGGTCGCGAAAGACACAGAAACCGCCGCGCGGTGGTCTGTGAGGCCGAGCGGCAGGACCAGCTAGGCGAACTTCGATATCCTCGGGGATTTCGAAATTGTCAGCCAAAATATCAAAATCCCGTTGTTCGAAACGAGATCGCATGGTAGTATACCATGGGCCTAGGGATTGTTCTTCGGGATGAGAAGAACTGGCCATGATCGGGACAGAAGAAATCAAAAAGGAAGTTTCAAAGACGAGGAAATGGAGTTTCAAAAACTAGAGCAGAAGTGCGAATTAGATATCGGAAAGGAAAAAGGAAAGATCTAAAACCTTACTGGGGGAAGAGGGATCGAAGAAAGGCGCCGGATAGCGTCAAAGGGCAAAAGCGAGATCGCCGGAGCTCCAGAGCGCAGAAAGCAACAGTAGAGGTGACGGAGGCGTGTGAAGGTGAGGAGGAAATGAAGAATTTATAGGGTGAGGGCCGGGCGGCCTCCACCGTCGGATCCAGGTCACGGGAATCAAAGCATACATCTAGCCGTATATTTCGAATTGCTTCGGTCACATCAAAATATCACGCTGCCGCCTCCGTATTCCGAGAGCATCGTTCCACGTGGCAGTCAATCATTCGGAGCATTTAATGAAGGTATGATCAACCTTGATGGCGAAGATCAGCAGAACGCGAGGAGATCCGGTGAAGGCCATCAACGACTCATTCAAGGACATCTCTACGGCTGACCGGGCGGAGAATACCATCATGAATGAGCCGCTCGGCTAGACTCACAGTCCAGTCAATCGGACTATGCGCCTCTTCGACTAGACTTGAAGGGAAGGCAAGTGATCCGTAGTAAGAATGGGCCTCCCTTTTTCTTGCAAAGTCAACGCCAAGTG
>NW_024589981.1:0-82611 GCF_018446385.1 Zingiber officinale | reverse complement strand
GTTTAACAGCAACCGATCATATGAGCTCACTCTTGGGGACATTCTCGACCTAGATCACTAGGACTGTTCCTTCTATAATCAACTAATAGCACTTATAAGTGATATCATTTTAACAACCAGACTTATTGATTTGCTCGAACTAAATCTCGCCATTGATAAGAATTAAAGAATAAATATCGAATATATGTGCTTGTTATTATATTAGGATTAGGCCTTTACTTATAACAAAAGGGTCTTTGTTCGCCGTAAAGTCGATTCATGTTTACTAGTGTACAGTGTAATTATATGGTTAAGATGACACAGCCACCTAATTACACTACGACCTTCCAATCATTATTCTATCATCTAACTAAATATATAAATATTACGTTTATAAATGAAGTATAGACATTTGACCAATGTGATTCTTATTTCTAGATAAATGTTTACAAAAGCTAGGCTTTTGATTGCCAGATCGACGAGGCGGCGCTACCCGATTTGGCCGATCCTCTACGTATCACGACCACAGACTACTGTTGTGGCCCGACGGGGAAGAAGGCTAGCTCTCACCTAATCTAGAGTCATGCCTAGTTTTAGTCGCGGTGATCTTCCAGCGATTGCCACCTCCTGCTTTGGGGCGACAGGTTGTAGTTCAGACTTCTTCATACAGGAGGTTACAGGTCTGGTTTAAGGGGTAAGGTAATGTTTAGAAATGGATTAACATAGATTGTTTTTCCATTATATGTATTGGTGTGTGGAGATTTTGATATTTAGCTGCTTTTTGTAGTTTCAGCTAGCACTATTTGCCGACAATTCATAGTTCAGTCCATCATTTCTGGAAGCCACTTTCCACAGTTGTGAGTCCACAAAGGAGGCTTCCTATTAGGGTGAGTTGATGGAATTAATTTATATTTAGCTTAAGCTGAGTTGAGTATAGAATGGTTATGAATAGTTGAGATTATTATGGTTTGGGTTAATTAAGTTAGATGAATTAAGTAGAATTGATTCATGATGCCTAGTTGATTTAAGACGTGGATTAAATGATGTATTAATTGAGGGTTGATTGATACATGATTGATTATAATAGTTGGATTGTTAGTTTTACCTTGATGGATAGTCGAAGCATGTTAACAAAGAGGGTTAACTAATTGAATTGAATTAAATCATAAGGGGATTTGGTGTGAAAGAAGTGTTGGAGCAGTAAAGGGAATTAAAATGTTGATTCCTAATCGGATTGGGGTTAGTATTAGTTATCTGGATTATGATATAACTTAGCAGTATTATATATTCTGTGTTGCAGGATACTAGTCGGAGACACATCTCGACGTGGCAATATTTATCACTATCAGCAGATAAAGGCGGGTACTTCTTGCTTTATCTCTTTAGTATTTTGATCCTAGTGCATGAGCTTTATGTTCAGAGAGTTGCTGTATCTATCTTGACGCCACTCTTATTTTTCCTGCGGTTGATACTTCCACTCAATCTTTGAGCTACTCGTTTCTGTATCTATACAGTCTCTCGTTGCTATCGATGATATTTAGCAGATACTATATTACTAGGTATCAGATACCAAATACCAGATATCAGACATTAGATATTAGGTATTGGATATATGGGCACCTGATACCATGTTTACATGATTGGTTTGCTGTTTATTTACACACCTTACTGAGCATGCTGGCTTCATGTAGCATACCTGTTTCTGTTTATATATATATGATGACTGTTGCTTTGTTCGCATCATGTCATTGCATGCATTGTCGACGACCTTGGCTCCCTTATGGTTGAGACGGTCAATGGCTTAGGTCGCACGCTCGGCCACTCATGGGTAGTGGTAGCTAGAGCGTGTCGCTTGTCCTGTCGTGCCCCCCTACTCGCACACTCATGGGTAGTGATAGCTGGAGTCGCGGGCAGTAGGGACCCCCATCGCAGATGTAGCAATTCAGCTACTATGCACCTGTCCATCCGGTCACTCGAGAGTAGTGGCGGCCTTTGGATGGTACAGTTGTCATCGATCCGGCCTTTCGACCATACAGGGGTCATGGTGCAGAGAGGTGGGCGGGGTGACCATCCATGCATACGCTGTTATTATTATACCTGCTGATACTGCTATTTCTTATGCTGTTGTTGTTTATCTATGCTGTTGTTACTAGCTTATGCTGTTGTTGTTTACTTATGCTGATATGCTTACATAGGTTGAGATATATACCTGTGGTATGTGTTTAGACACTAGCGTACTTACTATTGACATGTATATACCTCACATGATACCATGTAGTTATGAGCAGTACTATAGCAGGATTTTGCTACACCTTCCTTCCATTACTAGCATAGGATATGGTTTCAGGTATGGACACTTATTATGATAGCACTGTAGTATCTGCTATTTCCATATGAGACTGTATACCTTTGCATCTCTAGTTTGATTTTCTATACTCATGCACTATCTGTCTATTACCCGCTGAGTCTTTATACTCACCACCCCGTATATTGGTATTTTCACCAGGTAGCAAGTAAAGGATTTATGGAGTCACCTGGAGATCCTGTCCGCCAGTTCCACGTCACATTCGAGGACGATATTATGGTTTTGGTATACCGTACGTTAGTTGTTCTTTGGTTTTATTTCTTGTTCTTGTGTTTGTGTATCTTGTATTTAGTTTAATTTTATTGTGTCAATAGGCCATTTCATGATTAGTTAACTTTATGTATTGTGATCGTTGTTTGTGATTTCCGCTGTGTTGATTTTAGTATAGTGGTGTGGGCTGATTAATATATTTATATAACTGCATGGTTGTGTTTATTTCTGTTCCAGCCGAGTGGACTGATTATATAACTGCGTGGTTGTGTAAATATATTCCATATGTTGATGATGTATTTTGTATGTATGTATGCTTGGATTGTCACCCGTACAGGGGAGATGCTGTCGAAATTTTTCGGTAAGGACTCCTCTGGGGGGCGTGACAATTTATTGGTATCAGAGCTTCAGGTTTATGAGGCCTATTTTCGTTTGGTTTTTCGTGATTTGGTTTATCGATGTGACATTTCGGGTTTTGGGACCAGGCAGCGACAGGATTCTCCAAGCTATAGGAGGTATGTTTGCATATTATTATCTTACATTTCTGTTAGTGCATGCATTGTTGTTATGTTAGTTATGTTATGTATTAGTATGCTTTTGTTAGTACCTGTCCAGTTGTTTGTAGCATACATCAAATGTGTTGGGTCAATCACTGATCACGGTTGACCCTACTAGAGATCAAGGAATACAGTCTCATAGGACTTCTTTTACCATACCACTAGTGTTATTAATTTCTGTTATCACTAGTTTAGTAGTGGTTAGTATATGTTAAATATCATATTGTTTCGGTTCGTGGAGAACCAATTTACTCGTATTGCCTTGGTTCGTAGAGAATCGATTTACTCTTATTGGCTTGGGTAGTAGAGGATTGATTTATCCTAGTTGGTTCGATTTGTAGAGAACCAGTTTACTCTTGTTGTGGTTAGTAGAGGATCGATCTACCTTGGTTGACCTGACCAATCGAAGATTGATCCGTTCTTGTCGGTGTAGATGTTAGAGTACTGAGTTAATTTTATTAGTTCGGTAGTGAGAGACAGACTCACTCTATTTTATAGAGATTCTGATCCTCGGGTTATGTGTGCTGGTTAGATAACCAAAAAGTTACGTTTGAGTTCAGGACTTGTACAAACGGAGAATTGACTAAATTAGTTGCATACCATTGCTGGCTTGACTAGTCTGTAGAGGATCGATGTATCCTATGCTATAGAGACTTTAACCATAGACAATATGTACCTAGTAGGATGACCTTGAGGGTACATTTGGATAGATGACCCCCACTGACGTGAAAAAGTGTGGAGCTAGTTGCTTAACACTTACGAGATATGGCCAGTTATAGGGTGTATGTATTGGTATGATACATTCGAGATACTAGAGTGGGTTGGGGGCATTTTATGATGGATTTTGTTGTGAGATTACCCAGGACATGGAGAGGATACGATGCATTGGGAAATCAGTGATTGGTTGACGAATTTACTCCCTAGTTTTTTTTTTTGATGAAAGGTAAATTATATATCATCAAAGAAATGTGTACAATCTACATGACCTCGGATATCCATTCAGATCTGACATTTACTCCCTAGTTATTGATTTATAGGATGGATGCTTTAGATCGAGTAGCAGGATTATATGGTAGAGAGATTACTGGACCCCAGGGTATATCTCTGAGTATTGAATTGGATGGAGATTCATGATTCACATCACGATAGTGGCAGATTTTACAGCAGACCATGAGTATAAAGTTCTATTTTAGAACTGCTTTACATCTTTAGACAGATGAACAAACTGAGAGCTTATTGTGGATGTTAGAGGATTTGCTGATACTAGGTGTTGTGGATTTTGGAGATGATTGATTTACTTACAGTTGGCTAGACAGCAGTGTGAGAGTAGCGGCAGCAGGATAAACTCATAACCCATAGAGTCGTCTTTGGTTAGGACTCTTATGATACTTGAATGGAGTGGTATATGAGTATGTTGTTTGGTTGTTACTCTTAGATGAGGATCCCTGAGTGGAGTAGTAAATTTGGGGACCAAATTTTTATTAGTGGGGGAGAATGTAAAATATCGAATCAGATAATAATTAAATAATAAGGTTTAATAGGCTAATAGCCTTTTAGGAATTTTTAGAACTTTTTCTGGAATTAATCGGAGCTCGTACGACATATTTAGAGGGGATGTACTTATGGGCTCGAGAAAAGCCTGTTTATAATACCCAATTAAAGTGGAAATTAATTGAGGAATCAACTTAGGCTTTAATTGAGCAAACACTAAGTTTATTTCGTTAATTCCTTTTTCCTCCCCGATTTCTTTCTCTCCTCACCTTCATTGCACCGAACTCTTTTCCCCAAGTTCTCACCTCGCGATCCGCCGCACCACCGCCGGTCGCGATGAACCGCACAGCCGGCGACTTCTTCTCCCTCGAGCTATAGTCGCTGGCTCTTCTCCTCGCAAGGGCACCACACCGCTAGCCTTTCCTCCTTCACGCGAGCGCCGGAGACATGCCACGGTACCTGATCGCACGGCGTTGCTCAGACCGCCGCTCGCCGGAGCTTTCTATTCCTCAGCCTCTCATCTACAGCTCGGCTAGGTACACACCTTCTCAGACCTTTGCTCCGCACAGGCCGATCTTCAGCGAAAGGGTGGGAAATCTGAGCCCTAGTTTTTTCCCTCGTCGCTGCACTCGTGCGCTACAGCTTCGACCACCACTGTCTGCGTTGCTGTCCGACCGTCGGCCGAGACCTTCTTTCGATCCAGCGAGACGCTGCCCCGATTTGGCCGATCCTCTCTGTATCACGACCACAGACTCTGTTGTGGCTTCGACAGGGAAGAAGGCTAGCTCTCACCTAATCCAGAGTCGTGCCCTAGTTTCCATCGCAGCTGATCTTCACTGATTGCCACGCTCCTCTGCTTTAGGACGACACCGTTGTAGTATTCAGACTTCTTCATACAGGAGGTTACAGGTCTGGTTTAAGGGGTAAGGTAATGTTTAGAAATGGATTAACATAGATTGTTTTTCCATTATATGTATTGGTGTGTGGAGATTTTGATATTTAGCTGCTTTTGTAGTTTCAGCTAGCGCTATTTGCCGACAATTCATAGTTCAGTCCATCATTTCTGGAAGCCACTTTCCACAGTTGTGAGTCCACAAAGGAGGCTTCCTATTAGGGTGAGTTGATGGAATTAATTTATATTTAGCTTAAGCTGAGTTGAGTATAGAATGGTTATGAATAGTTGAGATTATTATGGTTTGGGTTAATTAAGTTAGATGAATTAAGTAGAATTGATTCATGATGCCTAGTTGATTTAAGACGTGGATTAAATGATGTATTAATTGAGGGTTGATTGATACATGATTGATTATAATAGTTGGATTGTTAGTTTTACCTTGATGGATAGTCGAAGCATGTTAACAAAGAGGGTTAACTAATTGAATTGAATTAAATCATAAGGGGATTTGGTGTGAAAGAAGTGTTGGAGCAGTAAAGGGAATTAAAATGTTGATTCCTAATCGGATTGGGGTTAGTATTAGTTATCTGGATTATGATATAACTTAGCAGTATTATGTATTCTATGTTGCAGGATACTAGTCGGAGACACATCTCGACGTGGCAATATTTATCACTATCGGCAGATAAAGGCGGATACTTCTTGCTTTATCTCTTTAGTATTTTGATCCTAGTGCATGAGCTTTATGTTCAGATAGTTGTTGTATCTATCTTTACTCCACTCTTATTTTTCCTGCGTTCGATACTTCCACTCAATCTTTGAGCTACTCGTTTCTGTATCTATACAGTCTCTCGTTGCGATCGATGATATTTAGCAGATACTATATTACTAGGTATCAGATACCAGATACCAGACATTAGATATTAGGTATTGGATATATGGGCACCTGATACCATGTTTACATGCTTTGGTTTGCTGTTTATTTACACACCTTACTGAGCATGCTGGCTTCATGTAGCATACATGTTTCTGTTTATATATATATGATGACTGTTGCTTTGTTCGCATCATGTCATTGCATCCATTGCCGGCGACCTTGGCTCCCTTGTGGTTGAGACGGTCAATGGCTTGGGACGCACGCTCGGCCACTCATGGGTAGTGGTAGCTGGAGCATGCCGCTTGTCCTGTCGTGCCCCCCTACTCGCACACTCATGGGTAGTGATAGCTGGAGTCGCGGGCAGCAGGGACCCCCGTCGAAGATGTAGCTATTCAGCTACTATGCACCTGTCCATCCAGTCACTCGAGAGTTGTGGCGGCCTTTGGGTGGTACAGTTCTCATCGATCCGGCCTCTCGACCATACAAGGGTCATGGTGCAGAGAGGTGGGCGGGGTGACCATCCGTGCATACGCTGTTATTATTATACCTGCTGATACTGCTATTTCTTATGCTGTTGTTGCTTATCTATGCTGTTGTTACTAGCTTATGCTGTTGTTGTTTACTTATGCTGATATGCTTACATAGGTTGAGATATATACCGGTGGTATGTGTTTAGACACTAGCGTACTTACTATTGACATGTATATACCTCACATGATACCATGTAGTATTGAGCAGTACTGTAGTAGGATTTTGCTACACCTACCTTCCATTACTAGCCTAGGATATGGTTTCAGGTATGGACACTTATTATGATATCACTGTAGTACCTGCTATTTCCATACGAGACTGTATACCTTTGCATCTCTAGTTTGATTTACTATACTCATGCACTATCTGTTTATTACCCGCTGAGTCTTTATACTCACCACCCTGTATAATGGTAATTTCACCAGGTAGCAGGTAAAGGATTTATGGAGTCGCCTGGAGATCCTGTCCGCCAGTTCCACGTCACATTCGAGGACGATATTATGGTTTTGGTATACCGTACATTAGTTGTGCTTTGGTTTTATTTCTTGTTCTTGTGTTTGTGTATCTTGTATTTAGTTTGATTTTATTGTGTCAAGCCGAGCCGGCTCGCAGTTAGTTGCTTTGTGTATTTTGATCGTTGTTTGTGATTTCTGTCGTGTTGATTTTAGTACAGCCGTGTGGGCTGATTAATATATTTATATAACTGCGTGGTTGTATTTATTTCTGTTCCAGCCGAGTGGGCTGATTATATAACTGCGTGGTTGTGTAAATATATTCCAGCCATATGTGGATGATGTATTTTGTATGTATGTATGCCTCAGATTGTCACCCATACAGGGGAGATGCTGCCGAAATTTTTCGGTAAGGACTCCTCTGGGGGCGTGACATAGTGCCTTTTTATTATTGCTGACGTCATCTTAATTTCTTGGAATGAAACTTCATTCAAGGCTACTCCACATGATATTTGGTCTGAATCAAAGCTCTGATACCATTTATTGTGACCAAAGGAACACACATATCTCCACAATAACATGATATTGTCCACTTTGGACCTAAGCCCTTATGACTTTGCTCTTGGGCTTTACCCTAAAGATCTTATGCCAATAAAGATATCATACATCATTTTAAACGTATGATCTTTTTCATATCTTTTCAATGTGAGAATTTGATTGAATCCCAACAATCCTCTCCTCAAACAAAAGACCATAATTATTCTCATGGTATGTGCTTAAGCATCTGGTCATCCTGACCTACTTTGGGCCTCACTGCAAGCATCCGCATCTGGTCACTTCTAACCTATTCTGAGTCTCCCCGCAAGCATCCGCATCTGGTCACTCTTGACCTGCTCCGAAACTCCCTGTGAACATTCGATTATCCTGACCTACTCCAGACCTTCCAGCAAGCATCAGGTCACCCTAACATGTTTCGGGTCTCCCTGCGAGCATCCGGTCGCCCTGACCTACTCCGGTCCTCTCTATAACTTCATTCAAGGCTACCCCACATGACATTTAGTCTGAACCATGACTTTGATACCATTTGCTGGGACCGAAGGATATTCACATATCTTCACAATGACATAATATTGTTCACTTTGGGTCTAAGTTATCATGGCTTTGTTCTTGGGCTCTACCCAAAAGGTCTCATGCCAAGAGAGATATCTTACTTCTTTTAAATTCATAATTTATTCCATATTTTTCCAATATGAAATTTTGATTAGATCCCTAATAATAAGGGGAGGATTATAAAAAAAAATTATTGGAAAGGTTTATGACAGTGGAGAGAGGCTTTTAAAATGAGTGAAAATTTTAATTTTTGATGTGGGAGTGATATGATGGAGCACATAAATCCATGTAAGAAGTTTATAACTGCAGATGCCCTTAGTAACCCTTGCCCTTTCGCCCTTAATTCAATTTTGCCACATTTGCATCAAACCTAGATGCCCCAGAGCTTGCCTCGTTATGATGCAGTGAAATGGTATTGTCATCTAGGTATCTACAATTTGATCTCCAACTACGACATATTTTGTAAGAATTTTTATTCCAAATGAGGCGTGTAATTACTAGATATTGAACTTCTGAGTTGTCCATCGTGAGCGCTTCTTATTTTATCCTGACAATTGATATAAAAAACTCTATAAGGTCAACCAAATTCGATGTTATCTAGTTGATTATTGTTTTTTCCATGCCCCAGCTCGCTGGTTGATAGGTCAGCAACAACAATTGTCGTGGTAGAGGAAGGAAATTAAAACTCAGTACAAAAATAATTGGATTAGGGATATGAACTAACGAATTAGCCTAATAACTTGTCAAGCCCACAAGTGAAATGAGAGTCAGTTGGACCGTTTATTTAACAAATCAAATGAGCTAAAAGAATTGGAAAAATCCAATTGAGCCCATAAATTGCCAACATCCACAAATATAATCAAGCTAAATAAATTTTTTTAAAAAAAAACAACCTCTAAATATAGTTTTGAATTTATTTGTTAATCGAATAGTGGGAATACCGTCTACATCCAAGATTAATTGAATAAAATTTAAATATCCGAATTATAAAAAAAAAGAATAATAATAATTAATTTTGTATTAGATCGGATATATTTCATTCTCTGCTATGTTATCATTTAAATTTTATTTTATTTCATCATAAATTAAATAAAATAAATTAATAAATCAAATAATTCTATTATTAATTACATTCAAAATAAATAAAAAATATTTATCATTCAATTATCTTTCTATTTTTTCAGTTCTTTATTTATCAAAATTTTAGATTCTAATATGAGCCGATGTATCGTCCAAATTTTAATTTCTACATGAATTTATTGTATTGGAACATTATTAATTACATATGTTGGACATATTTAAAGGTGAAGATTTTATATGTATGTTAGACAAACAACGGACGCATTTTACTTAATGGAAGAAAATTAAAGTTAAATATAGGCAATCAGTTGAGAAGAGTAAAGAATAGATTTACCTAGAATAGCATTACTATCTTTCCTTTGTGACCTTTATCAATTCATATGGACATCTTAAAAGAAGGTAAAATCTTCCTGACTTGTCACCCAGTAACTTTTTCTTGTATCGTTGAATCTATCCTCCACCAATAGCTAATATAACCGTGTTAAATTATTTTTTAAGATGGATGACTCCCCAATCGAACAAGTGCGACTGACAGTTCCTTCAACAGATGATCCAACGTTGCAAGTGTTAACATTTCGCATATGGATTCTTGGTGTTCCGCTCTGCATCCTGCAGTCGGCGTTGGTTAGAATCGCTACTTTCAGGCAGCAGTTCATCTACATATCACCCGTTTGTATCGATTTCTTCTTGTACGGTGGATGTAATTTGTTAGCCAGAGTTTTGCCAAATAAAGTTGTGACAATCCCAGGCACAAGATGGAGCTTTTCACTTAATCCGTGCCCCTTCAATATCAAAGAACATATCGCCATGTCCATATTTGTTAATTCGATAGGCAGTCCAGGCATTTACAATATCAGTGTAGCCAAGATCTTTTACCATAAAGAAATTCATATTTGGCCAGCTTTGCTCTTGGTTATATCAACACAGGTACCAAATTTATAATAAGATGTAATCATTCATATTAAAGAAAGAAGAGAAGTGACTATATATCAATTTATACAGTTCTTGGGTTTCGGATTTGCCGGTTTGTTTCTAAAATTTCTAGTAGATTCACCGAATATGTGGTGGCCTAGTGTAGTTGCCAGCATCCCTCTTTACAGGTATGTTAAATTGTTGGTAAAGAATTATTAAGCAAAGGATGAAATGAAAATGATATTTGTATTTCTCAGGGCATTACATGAGGAGGATAAGAGGCCCAAGGGAGGGTTATCACGTTATCAATTTTTTTTTATTGTCTTTGCTGCGATTTTCGCTTACAGCATCATCCCTGCTTATTTCTTCCAGTCTATTACTGCTCTGTCCTTTGTGTGTTGGATATGGAAGGACTCTATCACTGCACAACAAATTGGCTCCGGGATGAATGGACTCGGCATTGGATCAATTTCGCTTGATTGGATGACTATAACAAGTTTTTTAGGAAGCCCTTTGGTTCTCCCTTCATTTGTGATTTTCAATAATTTGATTGGATTTATCGTGATCACATACATTTTTATACCTTTCTCTTATTGGAGTAATGCATATGAAGCAAGAAAATTTCCACTGTTTTCGACCAATATCTATGATTCTCATGGGCAAAAGTATAATGTCTCAAGAATTATCGATTCTAACACTCTCACGTTTAATCAAGAAGCCTATGATAAGTACTCGAAGATATACTTCACTACTTCACTGCTTTATTGTTATGCGTTTAGTCTTGCTCAATACACATCCTCTATTTCTGAGATTACTCTTTGTTATGGGAGGTACGTATTCATTTTGTCACATTCTAATTGATGTATTCATAGTCCAGTTGATCGTTGTAGTAATCGATCTCTGCAGATCACTGTGGCAAACATTTAAGAAAGCATATAAAGACGATGATGAGCAAGATGTGCATGGGAGGCTAATGAAGCAAAATTATGAATCTATTCCGCAGTGGTGGTTTTACTCCATATTGTTGTCTATGATCGGCATGGCAATTCTGGTCTGTGAAAGTTTTGGAAGTCAAATTCAACTTCGTTACTGGGAAGTTTTGTTGGCATGTGCTTTGGTTTTTCTGTTCCTTCCATTAGAATGTGTACTTGAAGCAATTGCTGGTTCGGTGAGCACTAATCATTATACTAATCTATATAATGAAGTCGTTCATTATTGAATATATATATATATATATAAACTAACTAGTGACTTTATGTGTCGCCTATATATAGGGATTCACATTAGATTTGCTATTTGAAGCCATCATTGGATACTTGAATCCAGGCAAACCTCTAGCCAACATGGCTTTCAAATTATATGGAACAGAGGCTCACCTAGTGGCAGCCTATGCTATATATAACTTCAAATTATCACACTATATAAAGATTCCTCCAAAAATCGTATTTCACCTTATGGTAAAAGCATTCCCTTTCTTCTATTACTGGATGGTCATTTTCTTCATCATTAGTTACATATCTAAGATATATTTTTTTTTAAAAAAATGATGATTGTAGATTTTAAGTGCGACGATTTCATGCTTCATTGATTTTGGCATAGCATGGTGGATGCTCCGATCAATAGACAATATTTGCCAACCAGACTTACTACCGGAGGGAAGTCCTTGGACATGTCCCAGTGACAAAGCAATGTTCATCACTGGGGTAACATGGGGGCTTGTTGGACCTAGCAAGACGTTTTATCCCAATGGCATGTACTCCATAGTCTTCATCTTTGCTCTAATTGGACTCGTCGCACCAATTCCTGTGTGGTTATTATCGCATAAGTACCCAGAAAAGAAATGGATTAGACTCATTAACTTCCCACTTATATTCAATGCCGCTCTTGTTCTACCTGTCGGTGGGATGGTGGGTTATTGGAACTGGTTTATTGTTGGTTTACTCTTCAACTATTTCATCTATCATAAACATAGAGAATGGTGGACTAGATATAATTATCTATTATCCGCTGGACTTGATGCGGGCTCGGCAGTTTTTGTTCTTCTGCTTAGCATCTCTCTTCAGTTTCAGAATATATATGGAGCGAACTGGTGGGGATTAGAATTAAGTGATCATTGTCCATTGGCAAATTGTCCCACAGTACCTGGTGTGATTATTGAAGGATGCCCCATAATTCAGTGATCATATTTTAATATGGTCGTAGACAAATAGAATAAGAGGCATAAACATAGAGAATAATGGATAAAACTATTTATTAACTATTATCTGTTGTATTTAGTGTGGGCTTTTCAATTTTTTTTATTCTACTATTTAGCGTCTGTCGATATTAGAATTAGATGTCCATCAGCAAATTATCCTATTATAATATGGGATGTTATCATTAAAGGTTATCTCATAATCCAGTGACTATATTTATTATTAATTCAAATATTTTTAGTGTCTTAATTGAATAAGAGAAGAGAGATGATTTTTAATTTTATTACTTTGTTTTGATTTGATAATTATCTATCCATTTTTATCTAAAATCATAATGAATTTGCACATATATGATCTAGTTAAACACGATCCACATATAAACTTCACCATATATACTAGACAAATTGAATTAATTACACCATTTCAAGACAGACAGACAAAGGCACATTCTAAATTTGATGATTTTATTTTAAAAATATATATTCAAAGAAAATTAAAATTTTAGAAAAAAAATAATGAACAATTTACCAAACAACATGATTATATATTTTTCCTGATCACGTATATGATTTGGAAAATGTCCAAGCAATGTCATATCTTTTCCTTTTTATTTGTTTTTCTCTTCCTTTTTACTTCATTCTCTTTCTTTTTAATGTTCATCCGATTTTTTTTTTAACAATTCTTATTTTACTGTGTTCCTGATTTCGAAAAATCAACTACACAATGTTGTTGTAGAAAAATCAACAGCAACATTGTGTAGTTGATTTTTCGAAATCAACTACACAATGTTGTTGATTTTTAAAAGTATTGTCGATTTTCAAAAATCAATAATAACATGGTCCTAATTTCCAAAAATCAACAATACATAAAATCTTCCAAACAATTTTTTTTACCATGTTGTAGATTTTCGACTGATTTTTACAAATCGGCAATACTATATTGTTGATTTTCAACTAATTTTTAAAAATCAACAAAACAATATTACTGATTTCTAAAATTAGCAACATATTGTTGTTGATTTTGAGAACTCATCAACTTGCTGATTTTTGAAGATGTTGATTTTTAGAAACTAGAAACAACATTGTTGCATACTTAAACTTTGCTAATTGTTGCCTAGAATATTGGAACTTTGCTAATTGTTGCTAATTGTTGTCTTTTTTTGCTATGTCATCTCTTGAGTTTCCAAAAAAATGAAAAGCGACGAGCGTTATTCACTCCTCTAGCACTTCTTTCAATCTTACATAATGAAGTCTCAAAATTTACTTAACATACATATTGTAGTAGCTACGAAGCTGTAACTGCTACAAGTACAAATTCAACTTTAAGAGGTGATAACTTTTGAGTTATATTGAACTATGGTACACACAATATATAAAATCGAAGATTTTTGAACGAGCTTCAATTTAATATATTATGTTTCCTATAGTTTAATCTGAATCAAACTTTATGGTCTCTCAAAGTTATAACTGATAGTTGTAGTAGCAACAATTTCGTAGCTGCTACAATGTGTTGTTGATTTTAAGAAACCAACAACAACGTTATTGTTAGGACACTTTGGTAGGGGGGGAGG
Source organism: Zingiber officinale (assembly GCF_018446385.1). Lineage (NCBI taxonomy): Eukaryota > Viridiplantae > Streptophyta > Magnoliopsida > Zingiberales > Zingiberaceae > Zingiber > Zingiber officinale. The sequence goes on along the minus strand of NW_024589981.1, from coordinate 68,387 downwards.
GTGTGGTTAGGAATAATCGCTTATTCGATGATTTGTTGTAGCAAAAACTTGAAGTAATCACTTGTAGGACCGATACATGTAAGAAGAGGAGGGGGGGTTGAATCATGCGTATTTAAAACTCGTTCTTTTTGTTGGTGTAATTAGCACTGACAATCAAACTCATGATTTGATGTATGATAAAAGGTTAAAGTTAAAAGTTGTGTTCTAATCCACTTACCTAGTGTACAAGACTAAAAGACTTGACAGGGACCAGATACCAGGCTGAAGTCTAGTCGGGCCAGGAGGACTAGACGATTCGCTGGAAGTCTAGTTGAGCCAGAGAAGACTAGATAGTGTAGGGGATCGGTGGCCGGCTAGAAGGGGGGTTGAATAGACGTGCCCTCTAAATCAAATGCTTCCTACGTATTTGTTAGTTGCGCAAGCAGAAATACAATAATACAAACACAAATACAAAAGCTAAATACTAAAGGAAAGAATGCAAACCAATACACGTCGATGTAATGTGGTTCGGAGATAACTTGCTCCTACTCCACGGTTGTCCGTAAAGTGGACGATCCCTCAATCCGTTGGTGGATTAATCCCCGGAAACTCTGGCTAGCTCAAACCTCCTTGTGGGTGGAGAAACCTCACCACAACACTCACCAAAGACACTTGTGTTGGTGAAATATTCCCTAGGTCAAGGTTGACCTGGTTGACTGAGCTTGAATTGGGTCAAGCTCGAGTCTTGATATTTGGGTTTCGATGTTTGACAATACATGTAGACAACACATGGAGATTGCAGGTGCGATTCTTCATGTGGGAAGATTGTGAAGGAGAGTCGAGTAGGTTAAGGTTGACTGGATACTTGACTGGAAAATCCTGGTGAGTGAAGTCAGGCAGTTATGGAAAGTCCTAGTGAGTGAATCTAGGCAGAAGGAAAGTCCTGGTGAGTGAAGTCAGACAGTTATGAAAAGTCCTAGTGAGTGAAGCTAGGCGGAAGGAAAGTCCTGGTGAGTGAAGCTAGGCAGAAGGAAAGTCCTGGTGAGTGAAGCCAGGCAGTTATGAAAAGTCCTAGTGAGTGAAGCTAGGTAGAAGGAAAGTCCTGGTGAGTGAAGCCAGGCAGTTATGGAAAGTCCTAGTGAGTGAAGCTAGACAGAAGGAAAGTCCTGGTGAGTGAAGCCAGGCAGATGGGAAATCCTAGTGAGTGAAGCTAGGTGAAAGTCCCAGTGAGTGAAGCAGGCAGCTGGAAAATCCTAGTGAGTGAAGCTAGGTGAAAGTCCTGGTGAGTGAAGCCAAGCACAAGAAATCTAGATGGATCAAGGTTGATCAGACATCTGGTGTTGGGAAGCCCAAGTAGGTCAAAGGGATTGACCGGATACTTGGCACGGGAAATCCAGGTGGATCAAGGTTGATCGGACACCTGGTGGAGATAAGTCCAAGTGGGTCAAGTATGACCGAACACTTGGCACGAGGAGAAAAGTCCAAGTGGGTCAAAGGAATTGATCGGACACTTGGTGAGGGAGTCATAACAGGTCAAGGGTGACCGGATGCTAGGCATGATGTACCAACAGATCATGGTTGATCGAATGTTGGTGTCGGGGACTTTGGACTCATTTTTGGGCAAAAACAGAAGCTGGATCGATTAGTCGATCGATTGGCTCATGCCCAATCGATCGGCTGATCGATTGGGTGAGTCCCCACGACAAACCTCCTCCCAATCGATCAGTGGATCGATTGGGAAGAAGTGTCGCGCGAACAGAAAGTCTCCCAATCGATCAGCCGATCGATTGGGAGCCTCCAATCGATCGGGCGATCTATTGGGAGGTGCGATTTCACGCGATAAGCCCTGGATCGATCGATTGATCGATCCAAAGCCTCCCCAATCGATTGGGAGCAATCCAATCGATTGGGATTCGACTGTTGGCGTCGTATTTAGCTGTTGGCGAGCATTTCTCTCGGCACTTCTTCCACGGCTTCGATTCTTTCTCCACAGCGACTTCACAGCCACTTCTCAACAGCTCTCACGCCAGATCTTGAAGGTTCTTGGAGGCTTGTGCTGGTGCACGTCCAAGTCAAGAGGCGAAGAAGAAGCTAGGGTTAGGGTTTCTTGTGCATATCTTGTAAACTTTTGCTTGTATTGTATTTCCCTTCCCTTTCTTCTTGTACTGAGAACTTGTAGGACTTCTCCGCCTTCGGTAGTTACCGAAAAGGAGCGTTTTCATAGTGGAGGGTGCGTGAGTGTGTGGATCCTTGGATAAATGACCTCTTCTTGAGGTAGATACCAAGTAAATCCCTAGTGTTAGCGTTGTATATTTGTTTCTTTGTATTTTCCGCTGCATTTCATCACAAGAAGCAAGCAACGACGAGCACGAGATCGCGCCGAGCTATTCACCCCCCCTCCCACCTCTAGCAACATTTCGGTCCCAACAAGTGGTATCAGAGCAAAGCCGCTCTTCATCGGAATCATCGCCAGAAGGGGCAACAAGGCTAGAGGGTGTAGAAGTTGGAGCAAATTTTATCAAGTCAAAGACTTCATCATCAAGCTCAACTTCAAATGGAATTCCAAGACGGACTTGGATTCGATACAAGGGTGCCTCCACCATTCACAATAATGAGCTTCGATCTTTGGAGATCAAGGATCGAAAATTTCTTGATGGTGGAGATAGAGCAATGGTTTTTTCTTATGGAAGGCTTCGAAGCTCCAACAAGTTCAAAGGGAAAAATTCTCAAGAGGAGCAAGTGGAGCCAAGAGCAAATTCAAAAGAGCGAGGCAAATGACAAAGTGACCAAGCTATTGGTCAATTTATTGCCAAGCAATATTTTGTCTCAAGTCAGAGAATTCAAAGATGCTAAGGAGCTTTAGAGCAAATGGGCAACGATTCATGAGATCCCCTCCACTGTACCAATTCAAGAAGAATCCAAAGAGGGCGACTCCATGGGCCAAGAACAAGAGGAAGAGGACTCCGAGGTTAAGAGATGCTCAACTTCTGAAGAAGAAGTCCAAGAAGCCTCATCTTCAAAGGAATGCAATGAAAAGGGCAAAGAGGGAGTATACTCTTTGTTCCATGTACAAGATGAAGATGATGAAGTCTCCACCTCTAGGATTGAGGGGGAGCGATCTTTGTTGACATCATATCAAGAAGAAGAAGAAGCTTCCACATCCGGGGTCAAATGGAGAAGAAGACATTGCATCCTCCAAAGATCAAGAAATATCAAATGGAGGATCAAGTGTCATCCCTACGTGTGAAGGTATAAATATTTCATTTAAAAATAAAGATCATATCATATGTTTTGAATGTAGGGAACATGGGCATTACAAGAGTAAGTGCCCTAAATTGGCCAAGAAGAAGGGCCAAGTGGCACCAAAGGGCAAGGAGAAGTCCAAGGAGACTGCCCCCACAGCAAAGAAGAGCAAGGAACACATTGTGTGCTTTTCTTGCAACCAAAAAGGACATTATTGGAGCCAATGTCCAAAGGGGAAGAAATCGGTCAAAGCCAAGGGTGGAAGCACAAGTCAAGGGGGAGCCTCCAAGGTAAAACGAAAGGTATCATTTATTGAACCTACCCCTTTAAATTATGGTAAGAAGCATGCTAATTCAAATTTTTATCATTTTAATACTATTTACCATAAAAATAGGAAGCATGATAGCATTAAGGAAAAACATGTAGCTCTTCATGCTAAAACTACCACACCTAGAATTAGGAAGGTAGGTAAAAATTTATGCAAGAACTCTAAGGACTCTAGGTATTTGCCTAAGAAAAAGGAGAATCAAGATTTTAGTGAAAAATCTAAGGTTGAGGAATTATAGAAGGAAAATCAAGTCTTGAGGTCAAGACTTGACAAAATGGAAAGGACCCTTAGAAAGATCACAAATGATACACAAGGGCTTAAGAGTCAAAACCTAGGTTTAGAGAAACAAGGGTCATCCAAGGTCCATAGGGGTTTGGGATACAAACCTAAAACTAAAAAGGATGTGCCTTATTACCATATGGTTCCATATAATTATGGAACCAATCCTAGGTCAAAAGGTCAAGTCAAAAATATTAGGAAGGTTATTCCTAAGAGTATTTTTGCAACAAAAGTGACTAAGACTTCTAAGATTTTACCATAGAGATATTTAAGAACTAATCACAAGGCTCCCCCTTCGCAAAGGCACTTAAGGTTTTCCCAACTAAACCTTACTTCTCCCCCTTTGCCTAACATCCAAAAAGTTTTCCAACAATATCCCAATTGTTGAAAACTTGTCATCCAAACTCACCCTAAACTCATGTATTTATCCCTTATGGATCCCATACATCTAAACGAGTTGACATGGTCAAGAACAACGCTGAAAAACACTATCAGGCTGGTATTAATCGACTGCCCCAAGTATCAGTCGACTGCCCCTTTCGACACAACCTTACAGAAGCATACTGTGGTCGAAAAATACTGTTATCAGTCGACAGGTATCTGCACCAGTCGACTGGTATCCCATTTCTGAAAATTTCAACCTTTTCAGGCCAACTTCAGAAATGCACCAGAAATTCTGTAGACCTCCAAAAATCCTCAAATTTTGTGGAGAGGTCTATTGTACCTTTGTCTACTTGGAAAAAATATATCACAAAATGTATCTATCACCAATCCCAAGATTGACACAAAATCCAAAACTAACTAAATGGTTCAATTGAACCTTGACCTAAAGTCCTAGTTTTGTCTTTCTCTTGATGTATTTGCCCATATCAATCCATAATGCATCCCTAGCATTGGTTTATATGGCATCTATATATCCAAATCAATTATCATGCTATATGACCCCAATGTCATATTTTCAAGCATGAAACACATTCCATGTGTGTCAATTCCCTAAGGTTGAGACTCAAGTTCGTCTCCAAACCATTTAGTATACTCCATGGCTTGTCTAGACTCACAAGTAAAACTCACTTGAGATCTATTGGCCATGGGTCCCAAATTGACTCTTTGAGCTCCCCCTAGAGCTAATTTTAACAATTTTATTCGAATCAACAGAATGGACAACACCAATAATTATAACAATTTACCCATTTATCGCCTTAAAGTACAACCCTACAGATTTTGGGCATCAAAGTACTTAAATTGAGTACATTACTCAATTTATTAATTAATTATCACTACAAAATTTGCACATATCTCACATTCCTTGAATTGAAGAAGATGCAATACAAACTCATTCATAAAATTACAATGCAGACACCTAACCCTAATTTTATTTAACCTCAACCTCACAAAATCGAAAACACCCATGAACTAAAACTTCAATTTTTCGCAGAAGAATAAAAAATTAGTCGAAATTTAGGACATACAAATATTACTTACCAATGATTCAAGGGTTTAAGAGGGTTTAGTTGGGTTCTACCGCCTCTATGATTTTTGCCTTCAACGTTGATAGAGATGGTTTAGCGGATCCAGTGGGGGGGGCGGCATCGGCGGTCGCCCCCCCCCCCCTTGCCGGCAATGGAACCCCTAGTATTATGGGGCTCTACCGGTGGAGATGGAGGATACCACCTCTTGTTTTTCATGATCGTCCCTCCATATTTGAACTCTTGGATTCGCCACTGATATTGCATCGGAAATTAGGAGAGAATGTATTTAATTGAGTATTTTAAATTCAGAGGATAATATATTAATTTTGTCAGAGTTAAAGAGTTAAAATAAATAAGCTAGTTTGGTTAGGTATCGAAAACAAATATATATTGACACAAGGGCTGAATACAAATGCCGAAGTTTGCATGAGGATTTAAACATAATTTACCGTATTATATATTTATATTTTGTATAATTAAAATAATTAACGCATAGTGTTGAAAGGCTATTATGTTATAATTCTGTATTTTTTAAATGGAGTTTCTTTAATATTTATATTATTAACATGATTACAGCGATACAACATTCGCTAACTGTCACATGTGCCCCCAAACGCATGACATTAACTGCGAGTAGAGTTTAATACAAGACAACCTTAATATTAATGGTAGAGAGCATTGGCCCTTATCATATGATATGGCAAAGAGAGTTTGGATATCACGCATTCTTCGTACCTCCTATGTTAGTCATTAGATCGTCTCAAAAGGACCCCCTGCCAATCTATCACGCATAAATGAATGATGGCTATGGTTTTCTTTTTTTTTTAAAGGCCTTGATTTATATATTATTTTTTTTAAAAAAAAACTCAGCAAATTCAAACTACATGGCATCTGTGTCGCCCAGAGGAGCTTGCAGCCTCATCAACTGTGAGATAATTGCATGAGTTACCAGGAAAATAGAGGAAAAGGGAGGGTATGAAAAAGTAAATAAATAAATCAAAGTAATTTAATTTCTACTTAAATACAATTATTAGGAAGAAATAAAATTTATGATTTGTAAATCATATTGAACATTACTTGTGGAGGAGCTTTACAAAGAAATTTTTTAATTTTACAAAATAATCTAGTCTTATTTTTTATTTCAAAATATTTTAATTTATTAATAATTTAAGTTAAAAATGCTAAATAAATCAAAAACTTATTTTAAATTTAAAATAACATGTTAAAGAAAATTAAAAATTCAAATCTAACCTTAATCTTTTATTTGTAATATTTTAATCCACTAGCTTTTATCAAAATATCAAATTTATCATAAAAAATAATAGGAATCTAAAATTCAATAAATATATTATTTTTTAATGATTGACATATAAAATTATATTTCTTTACATTGGAGCTATATATATTTTTTACAACAAAAAATGATATCATTTTAACAAACAATATATCATTTGAATAGCACAATTGGATTATTTGTGTGTGTGTGTGTGTGTGTGAAGATGATATTGTATTATCACGGTGGAAAGATTGTATTTTCGGTTAATATATATTTTTATAGTTTTTTATTAAAACATTTACATTAATGGTAAATTTTCATAAAATCCCTAATAAAAAAACTTAAATTTGTTCTCACTCCTGCACATAAAGTTTTATTGCTTAAACTCCCTAATGCACATCGATTTATCTAATTACTTTTTTTTTAAGATAAAAAAGTCTAAAATGAAGATGATTTAAAAAAAAAAAATCGTGTGCACATGATCTTCTAGATAAATTCTAGGATAATTTTTTTTAAAAAAAATCATTATAAAAAAACTTAGGACGAATTTTGTGATAAAAATATTTTCATTGTGAACAGATCCTCACCACAACCCCTGGTTCTCTTCTGGACCAGGGGTTGTGTATAGATGGGATTTCATGGATCCCACCTGTATAATAGGTGGAGTCCATGAAATCCCATCTATAAGTGATGTGGTCCATCCTCTGGACCGCATTTTATGGTCCAGAGGATCCGTGCCCCATTGTGAATATGTCATCACCAAGTTTGTGCAAGGATATTGTTGTAAATAAGTCTAGAGTCGATTCCCAGCGGGTGTGGAATGTCTCGTTGGCTGCCTTAACCTTGTCTTTACATATGTTGTTATTGTTGTGTGAAGTCTCCCATGATTTACCTCCCTTTCAAAAAATAAGGGATACCCAAGAGGTATTGTCAATGTGACAATTTCATATTTTTACTGTCAACTAATAAGGGAGGAGACCCAGCGCGTGCACAATGTCTCGCTAATTATCTGTCCTCATGCAAATAGCTGTTGTGTTGGCTAAAACCTTCCATAATTTACCTCCTTTTCATATTGAGTGGGTCAATTTTAGAGGGCCCTCAATCGAGGGTTATCACCTTTTTGCTTGCACTAATAAAAGATCGGAGGATAAGGGCACAAGATCGATGAACGAGAGATGATTAAGTTTAAAATATATATACCATTATAAAAAAATCAACAAATTAAATTGTAATAATCTAAAATTAAAATTGATATCTTTAAAATATGATTAAAATTAAAATTAATGTTTTTAAAGTAAATATAAAAAATATAAAAACATAAAAAGCTTAGGGCCCCATTCAAATTGGGACAGAGGGCATGTCGATTTTGTCGAAATTTAATTTCTTATTCTATTATAATAAATTTGTCATAAGATTAACTTGTACCTCTTTGGGACTGAAGTGGCAGGTTGACCACATGTGACAATTATACATATTGTGGTTGATATATTTATTAAGATATATTTCAATAATATAAATATTAAAAGACCTATCTTAATGGTGTAGTTGACCTATTAAAATTTTAATGAACCTTTCAATTTTAGAAATTAGAAGGCAAGAAACTCAATTAGAAAAATATAGTAAATATAATATAATTTAAATAGTTAATATCTTTCTCTTATGACTTGGAATTGTTGCATTTCAATTCGAGTGTGATGCAAATTTATAATGCAAAAAAAAAAAAAACTTTAAGCATTAATTTTTTTAATTCAATGCTTTATTTTATCAAATTTTCTAAATTGTTGATCATATTAATTTTTTTTTTTAAAAAAGAATTAATTGTCATTCTTGTGGAGAGATGATAAATAATCTATTTATAAATGAGTTTACTTATTTATCATCATTTAATTAGATAGATTAGATGAATCTATTTAATTATATAAATAATTTTTCAAAATTATTTTAAAAGCTTAAAATAAATGGCATTAATTATTTTAATTATACAAAATGTAAAATTTAATTTATGATTATATTATATAGTTATAAAATTATATATTAACTTATAAACCAATCCTGTGTTTTGAATTTAAGATTTGATATTTCTGTTTTTTTATTAATATAAATTTAAATCTATTTTCATTAATACCATACAAAATTAATTTATTCTAAATTGTGGAACATATTAATTTTTTAAAAAAATAATTAATTTCATTCACGGTTTGCGGAGAATCATAAAGAATCAATAGGTAACTTTCACATGTAATTAAATACAGCAAAATAAAAAAGTAACCAAAAAAAATAGAAAATTAATTTACCCTTAATTTTGATTGTGTCGAAGTAACCATTTACCCTTAATTTTGATTGTGTCGTTAATAACATAACATGCGTTCACAAAGTTAGTGATTTTTTAATTAGAAAATTAATTTTTAAATTTTTTTACTTTATAATTTATTGTTGAAACAAATCTAATGTACAATATTTTGTAGGAAATAGCTTGACACTGGATAAGATAGTAATTATCCTACGTAGGAGTGCAAATGAATCAAGCTAATTCATGAGCTTTTCGAGCCGACTCGAAAAATATTTATTTTATATTCGAATTTATCAAATTCGAGCTATACTTGAACATGTTCAAACTTTTTTTTTAGTCGAACTCGAGCCCAAATTATATTGTTCGATAATTCGTGAGCCGCTCACTATCCTTAATATTTTATTAATATAAGTTAAATATATATTAAATAAATAAATTTTGAGCATTTCGAGTACCTATTTTTAGCAATAATTTGAATAGTTTATGAAGATGTTTGAAAGCCGAACTCAAATCCAAGTCTAAATTCAAACTGAACTCAAAAAAAAAATTTTAAATTTTTTTATTTTCGAATCGAGCTCAAATTTAATTATACCTATTTTGAGTCGAATTCAAACCTTAAATTTTACTATATATTCGACTTAATTCAATTTGTTTACATCTCTAACTCCACGGGCTATAAAGAGATAATGTCAAAAATAACAAAAAAATCGTCAGGTTTATAAAAATAAACTTTGTTAATAACAGAGATTAATTCTCAGACGGTTATATATAGGTTTATACACGGAAAAAAAATCATAATATATAAACTTCAATTTAAAAATTATATTATTCCGGAAAATAAAATCTCTTGGGAAGTGACCAATCAATTTATTAATTTCTAATTTTATCGAACATCAATATTAATGGACAGATTAAAATATATATCAAGAGTATTAATGACTTCTATATATATATATATATATATATATATATATATATATAAACCATCACATTGTACAATAACATTTCATATTTAAAACAAGCATCATACGTATAAACAAAATAATCTAATTAAACAAACACCCTGTTTAATTACAATCCAACATTATTTACTTTTGATAGAACAATCACAATTACGCTCATCATTACCCAGGAAACATACAATGACGTATAAAAATCACATCAACACATATAAACATACTATACCATGATAGAATAATTATAATCAACTAAAATAAATAAAATTTAAACAAATTATAATAATAGAAACAAATTAGAGTGATACAAATATGTATATCTAAATCTAAATTTATAGAATCAAATATCTATAGAAAATACTCTAAATAATAGATTCACATATAATATAAAATACTGTAGAAAGTAAAATGTGATTGAATAACGTTAGATTTAATATAATTTTTATAGTGATTTATGTATAATTAATTTTGGTACTTGAATAGAAATTAGTATATGATAATGATGATGACCAATATATCAATAAGTATTCTTGAAATATACAATAATATAATATTTAGAAATGTACAGATTAAAATATCCAAACAAAATAAAAATATTTTATATGCTTTATGTATGATAAATAAAAAAAAATTAAATTGTAGTTAAACAAATCTCAGAAAAAATTAATCACCACAGTCTGATGGTCTGGTCTTGAATTTCTTGTGACTCAAAATCATGCGGTATCTGACTCTGGGTGAAATTAGATACGACCACACGCAAATGTGCAAAGAGAGCTTCATTATTCGCGAAACGCTCGATCCTCCTCGGCTCTCCTCTGATCTTCAGCGGTGCTCCTATACTCCTCAGCAACCCTCCACTGATCCATTTCGGTCATGTTTTGATCCATTTGTAGGATCGTTGTGCTAGAGGAAAACACAGAGTAAGAATGCAACAGAAAGTAAAGAGACAAAGAACACAATTGCAAACACCAAGAGTTACTTGGTTCGGAGCCTGTGGTGACACATGTGAGAGTGCTTTCGATGGACAATCACTATAAGCTCAAGAAATCTTTATAAGATCAATTACAATTGCAATATTAAAACTAAGTTACCGACAATACAAAGATGTTGGAAACAAACGTCAATTGTCGGCGTAGCAGTTGAGTGTTGTTGAAGTCGTCTCGGCGCAGTGCGCAACTTAGAAGGTCGTTGCAAATTCAGTTGTTCGAAGTAGATGGCTGAGACCCCTTTATATAGCCTCTCCAGACCTGATCCAAATCCTCTGATCTAGGGATCAGGTTTGACTCGACCCGGATCGGTCGCCCCTCTGGTTCGGTCGACCAAACCTGCTGAATCCACCCGACCTTCCGTCCAGATGCAACCTCTCTAGATGAGCATTCGTTCAGTCGACTGATCCCTCCGTTTGGTCGACCGATCAGCTGATGGTCTTCGCCTTATCCAATTCGATCAACCTAGCTCTATCAGGTCACCACTTATCTCGATTTAGTCGACTGATCCCGAGGTTCGGTTGTTCGATCCCTTCAATCGAACCCAGTCTAATCTCTGGAAATCTGATCCTGCTATAATGGGGTTCGGTCGACCGATCCGGTCGTTCGGTCTACTAATCAAGGCTAAGTCTGATCCTGCAAAACTGTTAGTTTCCTGCAAAACAGAGTTAGACATATAGCAAATAATATGTAAACAAATAAGTTGACAACCTTTAGATTATCCGATTCTGACTTCGGATTTCCTCTAAAAACCCTAGGTCGAACTGACGTCTACTATTCCCTCAATGTGGAACGTGTCCTCACCTACTCCTCTAAGGAGAAGTTACCTATTGCCAGACCGGTCCTCCAGACTATTTGGACTTTTGCTCAGCGCTCGAGACTTCTGGTCTTCATGTTGGACGTCTGTTCCACGACCCGCCCAGACTCCACCCGGTCCGCAACCATTAGGATTTCAACCTAGAGTCCCCGACTCTAGAATTTTGCCCGAAGTGATCGACCCGCTAAGACTTTCCACCTAAGGTTAGCACCTCCTAGGACTTAGGGTTACGACCCTCTAGGGTTTTCCACCTGCCTAACCGCATCTAGGAACTTTCATCACCTAGAGTTACCACCCATTAGGACCTAGGGTTACCATCCCCTAGGGTTTTCCACCTGCCTAACCGCAGCTGGGACTTTTGTTTAAAAATATTTACGACTTTCCTGCAAGCTCAATCATGCTTGTTAGATCACAAGACAACTTAACTTTGGACCCTTTGACATAATCAAAACTTACGTTCGATCATCTGGTGCTTCCTGCACCAACACCATTTACTAAATTTGAGTGAGCAATTTTTGATTTTTGTGTCTTAAAGATTGCACCTCAGTAGAAGAATGAGGAACTAGCATAGCCTAATGGACTACATAAATGGCAAATGCTATGAGCCAGGGTTGTAGAGGGTGGAGTTTTTTATCATTCCACCGACAACATCATAATATATCTAATTTAGTGCGTCGGTGTACAAAGGTTGCGACTCCCCACCCTCTGCTGGTTGCTGAAATGCCTTAGCTATTCTATTTGTCAGTTGATCATATGTGGACAAATATAATATGATTAATATCAAATTTGATAATGATTACTAAAATTAATCAAGATAGAAATGATTAAATATAATAAAGTTAATAATCCTACGTGTATGACCTGAGATCGAGTATCGATAAATGTGTCATCGTTCTTCTTGTGGGTCTGCTTACACAAATAATTTAGGATAAAATTCTATATGTTGGTAATAAATACAAAATTTTCTTATATAACTTTAAATTAAACTCACCAGATCCATGGCATGCTCAACAATTGATTTGAATCTTGATGTATGTTGAGTAGTTTCGGTGCTCGAGTCACCTGACTCTGTATTTCTATTTGCTCTAGCCTTTTCAATATTTACTTGCTACCTTTCTGCATCCCAGATCTCCATCTATACACTCCATATCTCAGCTAATATATACACCGGCTTGGTGTCCTTCTTTCTCATATAATAAAGAAGGTCTCTGTAAAGTATTTTTAAATTATTCCTCATCACCTTCCTTCCATGTATATTTTTTTTACAATTATAAGTTGAATAAAAAATTTAGTATATTAAAGGATAAATATATTATGGAATAAAAAATATATTAAATTTACTTTCTATAAATTCATTATAATACATTGTCTTCGTCTCCTAGTCTACATACCTTCATGTAGTACAAGAAGCATATACTTGTTCTTTGAATTTTCCCATGATATAGGTGGTAACTCAGTGTCCATCTGGAGTGAAACCTGTAAGAAATAATATTAAGGTATAATAAATATATTATAAATAAAGTCATATATGAACTTGAATTATTAATAATAAAAAATATTTACGAGTCCCCAACAACACGTAGCACTTTGTAGCCACGGAGTGCTACTGTCTGCTACTCTGCTATAATAATGTCTACAAAATAACATTACAATACATCTTAATAAATTTACTAATATGATAATATAAATACAAAATAATATAGAAGCATAACTTACTTGATGAGTAATAATACTAATATTTAATCAACATTAACAGTTTCTAAGTCCTCATAGTTAAATTCTGTTAGTTCAACTTTATCCTCACTGTTGGATATCTCTTCATCATCTATATCCTCGTAAGTGACATTTGCATCTACAAGTAATTGAGATGTGGATTGGAGTTGTGAATCAACTGAATGTTTCTCCATTTCATCATTCTAAAATGTATCATGGTTTTGAGCAATGATGGTGTTCAACATTTCTATAATTGAGCGAGGCTTCATTCGACTAATAGACAACCATTCACTACATCTTCTTCTCTTTGTAGGGTATTCAAGATAGAAAACTTGACTGACCTGTACCCCCAAAATGAAAGGTTCAAACTTGTTGAACCTTTTATTTGCATGAACCTCAACTAAATTATAGTTTGAATGTATTCTGACACCTGTTCTTAGGGTCAGATCATGCCATGAATATTTGAACAACACACACCTTTTTATAGATAATGCAGGATATTCAACCTCTATGATTTCATCAAGTCTACCATAGTAATTAAACTTAATGTTACAATTGTCCATAGATCCTTTGATGCAAACACTAGAATTATAGGTTAATCTCCGTGAATCTCGTTGTAACACGTAGAATTTAAGGTCATTAATATAGTAACCAGAGTACACCTTTATTTTACGTAGTGGTCCTGATGTAATATTCATTTTCCTGTCATCTTGCACATTTGATATTCTATGATCTTTCACCAAAAAAAAATAGCTATGATATAAATCAGGACACTTCTTAATACACATGAATTAAAAAATTTCATAATTTTTCTAACTCACATATATTTGAAAGCATAATACAAATTTGACCTCTAACTTTGTAGCTACCTCAATTGCACCTATTGATAGATTTTATAGATATAGTTGTTGTTCATACAAATTGGTAATCAATTAAATTTTAAGAAAATTAGGATATCAAATAACAAATTTAATGGGGGATAAATGTTTGATTATAGAAGTCAACTTACTTTATGTATGTTTTGACCTCATCACATTTTAAGAGTATGTATGTTCTTGCAGCATGATATTCTTCTTGAGTTCAGAATCTAGAAATAGATGCACCCATTGGCTTACCAGGAAACTTCAAAATAGAAAGCATCAATGGTGTTGGTTTGGGGGGGGGGGGGGGGGGGGGAATCACGTTCGTCAAAAATCATGAGTCAAACGGAGTTACCTAGCGGAAAGATTAAAGAAAACAACACATAAGGAAAACTCAGTCGATTTTACTTGGTTCGGAGCCTTCGGCGACTCCTACTCCAAGACCCAGGTCCCACGGATCTATCGATGGGTAATCCACTAAAATACCTCTTCCGGAACTACCGGAAGAAGAGATCAAGTATAAAGAAAGTCGGGACCAGCACAACACACTACATTTGTCCTTTTACAATAATTAAGTGCAAACAACAATGTTACCAAACACTTTTTCAGAGACAGTCGGCTCGAGCTCAGTGTTTGGGTGGCTTCTCAGTGGTAGACGGGCGTAACAACGTTGTAGTAGAGTTGTAGCAGGAAGTCGGAGTGATCAAAATCTCAATCGAATGCATAGAACCTTGTATAAGAGTTGTGTTATGAAGCTTGGTCGAAATGCCCTTATAAAGGGTGTGGAAGGAGTCTTCCATAGCCTTGAAGGCACCTCCAACTTGAGAAATTTGATCCCGAACAACCCGGTCCTTATCTTCGATGAAGTCTGAAGTTTATCCTTTGGAAGGCGCCTTCCATAGCCTTGAAGACACCTTCCATGAACAGTGCGAAAGTGTCTTCCATACCATAGAAGGCTCCTCGGGCACTGTTCACCCGAGGCCATTTGTGCTCCTTTTGTCCTACAAAAAATGTTGGTCCAATAACCTACAAGACAAGTGTTAGCATAATAATAAGGAGTAGTAATTAGACCCTGACTCCCCGAAACCAGGATCTAGTGGAGGTCTCAGTTTAGGGATCCAAAATGGACCTAAACTGGACTGACGTCTACTGTCCCTCAACTGAGATGCTTCTTCACCAAGTCACTCTCCTCTAGTGACTTACCTTTACTTACCAACTTGTAGTCGGTTGACTAACCTCTTGACCCACCAGGTCTTCATGTCAGTTTGTCAGGTCCTCAGACTCAACTGGACTTCTGACAGCTGTCAAGTCCGGCGAACCCAGCTGGACTTCCTACCAGATATTAGGTCGGCTCTTTGACCTATATGGGCTTTGTACCAACTATCGGGTTCCCCGGACCTAGCTGGATTTCAGCCTGGTGTCACATCCTCCAGACCCGCCAACTCCTGCACACTTGATTAAACAATTAGATCATAATAACACCTAACTTAACTTACTTGTCATTCATCAAAACTTGAGTTAGACCGTTAGTGCAAACTGCACCAACAGATGAGTCTATCGGCTAAGCATCATCATAATTTCTAAGGCACTTGCGATAACTAGTTTTTGCATTATCAGTAAAATAATAGGAGCAGAAAGAAGATGCTCTTCAACCAAAAAAAAATTACATATTAGCCCTTCAACTCTTGCTTTGTTACGAACATTATTCTTTAATTTCCTAAAAAATTATCCGAATGGATACATCCATCAGTATTGCACATGACCAGCTATTTGTGCCTCATATGGTAGATGTATTAATAGATGTTTCATAGAATAAAAAAACTAGGTGGAGATATGCACTCTAGCTTACATAGTATGAGAGGAATGCATGTTTCTAGTTGAAGCATATCATCTATCATAATACATCTCATTATCAAATCTCTAAAAAATAGACTCAATTCTGTGTGTGCTTGCCAAACATTTTGAGGAAGTAAGTCATGGAAAGCTAATGGAATAAGTCTTTATATGAATATATGACAGTCATGACTCTTCATTCCAAACATCTTTAACTTGCTCATATCTACGCATCGAGCCATATTTGAGGCATACCCATCAGGAAATTTTATTTCTTTCAACCAACGTAACTACATAAATCTTGCTTACCATCTTTGTCCAATGTATAACAAGTCTTTGGAAATTTATTGGTTGTTTCATTTTAATGCAACTGTGGCCCGTTGATAAGTTCTTTTAATTCCTCATGTGATTTGACAGTATCTTTAGTTCTTCAAGGCACATTCATCACAATGTTAAAGATATTATCGAAGAAAATTTTCTCAACATACATGACATCTAAATTATATCGAATGAGTAGATACTTCCAAAATGACAGCTTCGAAAAAATATTCCTTTTCTTCCAACCATACTTGCATATCCTAACAATGTATTTATTTATCTTATCAGAATCATGTTCAGATCCTGGTAGAAATCCGTAACTGTCTATTTGTTCAATGATTTCTTCATCTGAAACATGTACTGTTGGACAAGGTTTTTTTTAATACAACATCCTTTAAGTTTTTTTTTCTAAAAGAGTGATCAATTAGTAAAAATTTACAATAATTATCAAACCAAGATACCTTCCCACTCCAAGTAGTGAAAATGCATTAGACTCTATCATACAGTGTGAGCATCCTAATTTACCAACTGTGCTCCATCCCGATAATATTGAGCATGCTAGAAAATCATTAATCATTTATAATAAAGTAGTATGTAATCTAAAATTTGTTTTACTTGCAATATTATAAATGACTGACCCTACATTCCATAATTCATTCAACTCGACAATCAGAAGTTGTAAGAAAACATCTATCTCCTCTTTGGGATTGGTTGGACTAGGAATACGCACGGTAAGGAACATAAATTCATCTTTCATGCACATCTATGGTAATAAATTATACAGTGTAAATATAAATGACTAAGATGAATATTGCTGTCTTAACTGACTAAATGGCTGAAATCCATTTGCAGAAAGTCTCAATCTCACATTATGTGGTTCCATTGCAAAGGATGGAAATACAGTATTAAGATGTTTCCATGCAAGAGAATCATAAGGATAACACATAATACCTCCTTCGTACTCATACTCATGATAACACATCATGTGACAAGTTGTAGCAACAGATGCATACAACCGTTAAAGTCTACCAGTTAAGGGAAAGTAATACATCACTTTTCAAGCAATATTTTTCTTCTTTTTCTCTGATATGTGAGTACAATGCTTATAATGAAGGTGAGTACAAATTTTGCACTCTCTCAGTTCGCTATCTTCATTCCAAAATATCTTGCAGTTGTTTATACAATAATCAATCTTTTCTATAGGCAAAACCAAAACATCTAACCAATTTTTTGTATAATCTATCAGCTATTATGTTATCAGCAAGGAGCAACTCTGACATCAATTTGTTGGTGCGGGAAACATCAGACGATCGAACCCAAGTTTTGATAATGGCAAAGGGTTCAAAGTTAAATCGTCTTGTGATCTAACAAGTTCATGAAGCTTGCAGGAAAGTCTTAAGTGGTACTTAGGCAAAAGTCCTAGCTACGATTAGGCAGGTGGAAAACCCTAGGGGGTGGTAACCCTAGGTCATAGGGGGTGGTAACCCTATGCGGAAAGTCTTAGCGGGTCGAGAGCTTCAGGCAAAAGTCCTAGGGGGTGGTAACCCTAGGTGGAAAGTCCTGGTGTCGCAAACCAGGTGGAAAACTGGACGGACCGGGAAGCGGAAGTCCAGCAGAAAGTCCGGAAGCTTCGAACGCTGAGCAAAAGTCCAATCGATCTGGAGGATCGTACTGGCAACAGGTAAATCTCCTGAGTGGAGTAGGTAAGGACGCGTTCCCCGTAGAGGGAACAGTAGGCGTCGGGTCGACATAAGGTTTTCGGTTGGAAATCCGAAGTCAGACCCGGACAATCTGATGACTGTCAATTATATCATTTATCATATTTCTGTGCTAACTTTGTTTTACAGGGTTTGTGTTTGGGACTAACACATTTTGCAGGAACAAAGAAGCACATTAGGCCTCAGATGAACAGTGTCCGAGGCGCCTCCATGGGACTTGGAAGTGCCTCGGGTGCAAGCCGAAGCCAGCTGTCCAGAGGAGCTGGGGGCGCCTCGGATGAAGCTAGAGGCGCCTTGGACCAGGGCTTGAAGGCGCCTTGAGGAGGCTTGAAGGCGCCTTAAACCTGATAAAGTGCGACCAGGTTTGCACTGATCCACCTGTGCGACTCGGCGGCCTGGAGTTGCCTTGGATAGGTTTGGAGGCACCTCCAGCACAGTGTAAAAGAGGGGTCGAGGCAGCAACTCAAAACAATAACTTCCGAGCAATCCTAACGCTACAAGCTGCTAACGAGACGATCCCGAAAGTGCTGCAACATCATCCCGACGACCTGGAACTTCAGCTGTCATTTCTTTGTTGTTGATATTACTTAATTCTGTTGTACTTAATTCATATATGTACTATTGCGATTTAATAGTGAATTGCCCAAAGTAATCGCTCAACGAGCGAGGGCCTTGGAGTAGGAGTCGCCCAAGGCTCCGAACCAAGTAAAAACACTTAGGTATTTTCTGTGTTTGGTTTTTCCTTATTTCCGCTGCATTACTCTCGAACGATTTTCGAATACGAAATGAACGAAATAGTCACGAGCGCTATTCACCCTCCCCCCCCTCTAGCGCTTTCGATCCAACACAATTGATATATATCATCATAACATCTTTCTGAAAAATGAGGTTTGCTTTCATATTTAATAACATTGCAGTAGCTGATAGTTGTGAATGATCAGAAGGAATGTCTTTCCACACTTCTCTTTTACTAGCCTTTAACATTTCATACATTTATTGATATTCAGGTATTAATATTTTATCTATATTGAAATAATCAACTGCATTCATCGCATCATAAACCATTAATTACATTGCAATATCATTATTGATGATTCATGCACAGTAACAGTTATGTCAAATGATGAACAACAAAAGGCCCAATATGTTCTGCCAAATAGGGGTCTCTATGACAGTACAGGTATAGTAATTTGGAACAAAACCATTTCTATATATATGTACTTTCAAGATATCTTTATCACGGAATGCTCTAATTTTACATTTAGAATGATTACACGGACACTGTAACTCAGTACCATTCATACATTTTCGATAGAGGTGTAAACGAGCCATGTCGCTTGTGAGCTATTCGAGTCTCGACTTGAAAAAAAAAGTTCATACGAGTTAGTTCGATTAAGTTAACGAGCTGAGCTCGAGTTTAATAGTATTTGGTTCGTGAGCTCAGGAACATGTTTGTTAAAAGGCTCGCGAACATATTCATTAAGAGACTCATTTATCTTATTATATATATATATATATATATATATATATTACATAAATAATAAATATGATAATATATTATTAATTATTATAGGTAATTATTTTAAACGAGCTCGAACTAAGCTCGTTTAATTTTTAAGCAAGCTTTTTTCGAGCTGAACTCGAGCTATTTAATTTTATTACGAGTTGAGCTCAAACTTAAGAACTAAAGCTCGAATCGAACTCGAACCGAGCTCAAGCTTAGGGATAACGAACCGAGCCCGAGCTCAAGCCTCATACTGTTCGACTTAGCTCGGCTCGTTTACAACCCTAATTCTCAATGAATTTTTGCAAAGTTCACAAACTGTTCAACTTCAGCAACAAAATCATCTCTAATAAATATATTTTCTAATCGATTGTACATACAAACTTTTTCATATACATTGTTACCTAATGAGAATACAATTTGAAATTCTATTAAACTTGTACAATTTGATTTAAGATTAAATAAAGCAATCAAACATAATATAGTGGGAGTAGTTTCCAAGCAAGTTCCTATACAAATTCCAAACATATATGTTTTGTTTGATAATATATTAATTGAGCATTCAACTTAGTGAACCAAAATCATCATTTATGGTAAAATAGGAATCAAGGAAACCTTATTACTTTCAGTTCATACTAAATATTCTTTTCTATGTAAAATTTCAATAGAACACTTGCCCAAGGGTGCTCGTACTTAGTTTACACAAGCATGTTCATCACTAAAATGGTTAATATGCAAAGAACAATGTAACTCAATCACTAAACATATTTAATACTCATATTATTAAAATTATGATGTGAGCTATCTAAAGCATAAATGTACACAAGCATAACAATCACCATAAAACATATATGTACTATTAACCTAACAATCACCATCAAGATGTCAACTATTTAATATAGCACATATGTATTGTTTAATCAATTATACTTGAAGAGAGTAGTCTAACTAGAAAAGAGCAACAGATGCAACTTACTATAAAATTAAAAAATATTTCCAACTAAAATTAAACCGAAACAATCACAATAAAAATTTAACTACAATTAGTTAGAAATTTAGCAAATGTTGAGTTCATAACTGCAATTTGATGGCCTGCTAGGCTTGAGGCATGACCAAGCTGGCGATGGTAGGCTCACGGCAGGCTAGCTGGCTGAGTTCAAATCCTCTGTCCCCAAATTCCTCTGTCCCCGTGTTCCACACATCGTCCCAACCCACCACCAGCGGCCTCCGACCGCTACCCTGATCAACACTATAACCCTTATGAAAAATGAACCCAAAGGGGTCGCTATCGGCACGATCGGTGCCGGAATTTGGAGGGATCTGTGTAGGGAGGAAAGTTTGCTCAGATTCGATCAGATTTCGGTGCTGATTGTGCCGATGGAGACCCCCTTGGGTTTACCTTCCCCAAAAGTTATAGTGTTGATCGAGGCGGCGGCCAAAGGCCGCTGGCGGTGGGCTGGGGCCACGAGTGGGGCACGGGGGCAGATGATATTGGGGATAAGAGATTTAAACTGCAGCTAGCCTACTGGCTGCGAACTTGTGGCCAGTGAAGCTGTTGCCCGTGAGCTAGCAGTTGGACATGCGGCCAACCGTTAGCCGTAGCCAATAGGTGGTGGTCGGCGGTCGACCACGCTGCCAACAAGTGACAGCCAATAGTTGGCGGCCGACCAACATGTGGCGGCAGTTGGTTGGTCACACTGCCAATAGCCACGTGCTAGCGGCCAGCACAGCCGCTAACCGCCTACTGTTAGCCATAAAAATAATGGAAGAGGGAGATATGGGGAGAGGGAGAGAACATACTGATTATTACTAGGGGATCGATGTGCCCTAATTTTACCCTATTTACCAACAGAAAATGGATTTTCGTCGATAATTCCCAATGGAAATAAATTTCTATCAGGAATTTCAAAAATTTTACTGACGAGTTCCCGGGTTCAATTTGGGTATTCCCGAAGGAAATACACTAGAGACGAAATTATCGTTCCGTCTCTAATATAGAGATGGGATTAGCAATGGACTTAGAGATGGAATTATCATTTCGTCTCTAACATAGAGACAGGACTATATTTTTATCTCTATTTTGACTGTTTATAATTAAAAAAATGAATTAATCAATAAAGGTTAGTGACGAAAATAAATTATTCGTCTCTAAATAGATACATACATTTTAATTCCGTCTCTAACTAGAGACGGAATATTTATTCCATCGTTAATTAGCGACAAAATTAAACGTTCGTCGCTAATTAAACATGTGGCCCACAGGGCGAGAAAACGCGTCTAGACCTTAATCACGATATTAGTGATGGAACTATTAGTTCTGTCTCTCATATCACGATTTAGGGCATATCGTGCCTCTGTCTTCCTCTCCACCATGTGTGTAAACCCTTCGACGACCGTCTCCTCTAGCGTGTTCTCTTCCAGTGACCTTCCCATCTCTGACGTCTGTCACCTATGGCGTCCTCTCCTCCGGTGACCTTCCCACCTATCGGTATGATTTCTCTTTCCCTCTTCAATCTCCATTTTACCAGTTAAACCCTAATGACAGTGATCTTGGTCGGCTGCCACCTCATGGCGATGACTTGCCTAGCCTTGAGCTCGTGGCAGCAACCTCCGCCGACCCCAACCTTTGCCAACCCTAACCTTAGCTGGCCCTGGGATTGGCTGGCCCCAAGGTTGCGGCAGGGAGCTTGGGTAGCCCTGAGCTCATGCCAGCGACTATGTCCGGCCTTGAGATCGTGGCAGCGAGCTTGTGCCAACTCAAAACTCACTGTCGCTTCGTCTTGGCCAACGCTGCCATTGGATTGGCCGACCCTCTTAGCCACCCTTGAGCTCATGGCTAGAAATTTGTCGCGTTTAAGTTGTAGAATTATATTCTGGTTGATTTTAACCTAGTTTATCAAGTTGTAGAATTTTAATCTAGTATCATTGCTTTGAATGGACAACTTCTTAATTATATACTTAGATTTTTGTATTCATGGTATGGTTTGTGAATACATTGAATCATGTATGTAGTACCTCTATTGTATTAATTGCATACTTACTAAGTACTCAATCTTATATTTATTAGGATACAATGTACATGAATAAATATTGGATGTCTAATAGATTAGAAAATAGATTTATCCGAGATGAATATTTTGTTGGAGTTAAGGAGTTTGTGAACTTTACAAAGAGTCATCCAGAATCTATGGATGGTGTCCCGTTATGATGTATGTGTAATCATTCCAAATATTGAAATAAAGCTTTCCGTGATGAGGATACTGTGAAGTACATCTTTGTAAAAAAAGAGTTTGTTCTAAATGACTACAACTGATACTATCATGGAAAGATTTATTTGTCTCACCGTATTATAACTTCGGTTGCTTCTTCATCTGATACAACTCCTTTAGGGGAATCGTCATCTAATGAGAATGCAATGCAATCAATGGTTTATGACACTATGAATGTTGTTGATCATTCAAATATAGATGAAATACCAACATTTGAAGTTCAGCAAATGTATGGCATGTTAAAGGCTAGTGAAAGAGAAGTTGGGGAAGGGATTCCATCTGGTCATTCCCAACTATCAACTACTGCAAGATTATTGAACATCAAGGCAGAGCATAATTTTTCAGAAAGATGTTACAATGACATATGTCAATTGATGTCTGAGTTACATCTTGCTAATAACATAATGTCTGATAGCTTCTACAATATAAAAAAAATTGGTGAGAGGTTTAGATTTACCTGTAGAGAAGATTAATTGTTGCATTAACAACTATATGATATTTTAGAAAGAAGATAGTGAAATGGTTAGATGTAGAATTTGTACTCACCCTCATTATAAGCATAGTAGTCACATACCATAGAAGAAAAAGAATGCATGGAAAATTATGTATTATATCCCGTTAACTACTAGACTCCAATGCTTGTACGCATCTTCTGCAACAACAAGCTAATGAGGTGGGATCATGAGCATGTGCACAAAGAAGGTATAATGTGTCATCCTTGTAACTCCTCTGCATGGAAACATCTTGATACAATATTTTCCTTATTTGCAATGGAACTACGTAATGTGAGACTGGGACTTTTTGTAGATAGATTTCAACCATTTGGTCCGTCAGGACTGTTGGTGCGGTTAGAACTAATGATTTAACCCAGGTTTTGATGAATGACAAATAGGTTAAGTTAGGTTTGTCGTTATCTAATGCTTTAATCGAGTATGCAAGCTAAGTCCAGACAGGTCAATGGGCTAACCGGATGTCTAGCACGAAGTCCAAGCGGGTCGACGGGCTGACCGGACGCTTGGCAAGAAGTCCAGCTAGGTCGACGGGCTGACCAGATAGCTGGCACAAAGTCCAAGCGGGTCGACGGGCTGACCGGACGCTTGGCACGAAGTCCAGCTAGGTCGACGGGCTGACCGGATAGCTGACGAAGGGTTGACCGAACGTCTGGCAGGTAAGTAAAGGTAAGTCACTAGAGGAGAGTGACTGTGAGGACGCATCCCAGTTAAGGGACAGTAGACGTCGGTCCAGTTTAGGTCCATTTTGGATTCCTAAATTGAGACCCTGACTAGGTTCTGGTCTCAAGAAGACAGGACCTAACTCAAAAATATATATAAAATGTCTATACATATATTTTTATAACTCTATTTTGTAGATACAAATGTAGAGCTTCAAATTATGCATGCGTAGCAACTGACAGAGCTTGATTCCGAGTTCAGAGTCAAAAGTTATGACCTTCGGAAGATGACTGTGTCAAACAAGTAGTTGGAGACGACTCGGATCAGCCAGATTCGAACTCTCCTCATCTGATCCGAATTTTTGAGATATGATAAGCTCTGGAGACCCCTCCAAAGGGCTATAAAAGGAGGGGGTGAGCAACCTTCAAGGACACTGTAAAATATCGAAAAAAAATGGCGAATATTAATAAGAGAATTTTTCGGAATTTTTGGAGATTTTCCGGAAATTTTTCGGAGACCGTATGGACGAGTTTACGGGGATAAAAATAGGGCCCGGGAAGGCCTGTTTGGGCTACCCTATTTTAAAGAGGAAATGTTTATTTTCTTTAAATCATTTCCTTTTTCTTTTATATATCTTTTCTTTTTATTTTCTTCTCCTCTCCCACGCCGCTTCCCTCTCCCGATTTCCCCCGACCCCGTGTCCTAATCGATGCGATGCCGACGGTTCTGCCTTCCTCCATTCACTCTCCGCCGCGCCGATCTCAGATCGCCAGCCACCCGAGCAGCGCCGTCGACCACCAATGGCGTGAAGCAAGATGCCGGCGTTGACAACCGACAGCCGGTCACCGCGAGCCCTCTCCTTCGGTCGCCGAGCATAGCCGCTCCTTCTCTGCCCTAGTGCCGGCGCCACCGCCGGGCACCCAGTGCCCTAGCCTCTCGCCACCGGCCACTGCCGCCGTCGATCCGATGGATCCTCGTGCCCTAGTTTTGCCATGTTCTCATTTTTCTTCCATCAGAAGACAAGGCTTCCTTCATCTTTGTGGTGGGACATCGGGATGTCGTCGATCATCATAATGCTAGATCTTAGCTGTTGATGGCAAGTTAGTCGGCTAGCAACACCTCTCCAATGATCACGGCGGTGCTCTACTGCCTGCTGCCACTATAGAGGTAAACAATTAAACCTAGCAAAGGATTTGGGTACTGGATCTAAAATGTGGTGTTGGTTTAGGACAACTGTATTGGATGACGATCGTCCAATTTCCTTTCGGATTTGATAAGAGATGCTTTACTTCATCACAAATGCACTGGAACTATCCACCGAGATGTGCAAATCTGATTTGGTGAGATTCGGTTTGTTAATTTCTCATATGTTTGATAAATTGATGCTTACTAATATGAGAAGTTTAAGAATGAACTAGTCTTAGAGTTGGCTAAGTTTGGATTGATTTTGTGTGAAGCAAAATCCTCATTGGAAGGTAAAATGGTTTAAGATTTGCTTAATCTACTTGATTATGGGTTACAGATTTATTTATTGGTTGACATCTCTAGTTGATTAGTTCAAAGATATCAACTATGAAAGAAGACTAAGATTATCAAATAGAAGTGAACCATAACTTTCTAATTTGATGTGGATTTAGGTTGGCTTCTCGGAGATTTGATCTAGCTAATTAATTTATATGTAATTAGCTAAATCGATATACCATGTATTACAGGACTTTAACACGAGACGAGCATCTCGACGTTGGATTTGGATCGGATTGGACCCTTCTATTGGAGGCGGGTACCTCTTGACTTATCTTTTATGATATTGTCATTGGATATGCATAGTATTTTATAACTACATGCAATGAACATGTTTGTCTTTGGTATGTCACTGTTTGATATCCATAGCATGTTAGGTTTGTCACCTGTGATGTATTCGTGCTTATATCTCGTGATTTGTTGCCATGATTATCTTGTTACCATGAGTATCTTAGTTTCTAGAGTGACATACCATGCTTACTGAGGTTAGGACTAGGATTTGGATTGTTGTTTCTGGCCTATATATCTAGATTATTTGATACTTAGGTTTTTGTGCCATATCAGGTTTGTGTACCTCTATTTGTATATCATATATGATTCGGGTGTTTAGACCCTGATTCTTTGATCTGTGTATATTGTTGGTACATATGCTATGGAAGAGGGATATGATTTGGGTCTAGGTTGTTATACCTTAGAGGATTTGTATACCCTAGATCCGTGGATTTGGCTTA
Organism: Zingiber officinale; assembly: GCF_018446385.1. Classification (NCBI taxonomy): domain Eukaryota; kingdom Viridiplantae; phylum Streptophyta; class Magnoliopsida; order Zingiberales; family Zingiberaceae; genus Zingiber; species Zingiber officinale. The sequence continues at coordinate 42,125 of NW_024589981.1, read as the reverse complement.
CTGATACTGTGGTACCCATATTATGTATATATGGATTTTTCTATGCTGATCAGGATATTCCATACTTATTATGTTCAGGACATAGGTTTTGATATTCTATCGACCTGTACTTTAGATTTTGGTATGTGACCATCACTTTTACAGTACCCATTTTGTATATATGGATATGGTTATGTTGATCAGTTTTTGCTATGCATAGTGACATGCATCATGATTGCATCTTAGTGCGATTGTCGGCTCCACTATGGTTGAGCCCATCGCCATTACATATCTGCACACACCCCCACTCATGGTTTAGTGGTATATCATGCAGTGTGTGGCGGTTCTTGTTTTAGCTCAGTTGGTCATATGACCCAGTGGTGGCCGTGATCGATTCCTCTGTTGCTCCGTGGCATGTAGTGTAGCGGTAGTAGTGGCCGTGACGGTGGACTCGTTTAGCTCCGTTGGTCGGGAGACTCGGCGGTAGTAGCGAGAGATATCCTCCCGTCATCGTGTCTGGGAGTTGAGAGCATTGAGCTCCCCATTTATGATTTGGGGTCAGGACAGGAGTACTCCGGCATCCCGTCCACTCGGTCACTTATCGGGAGCAGTGACGACAGAGGTTGTCACAGCCCTACCCACTCGGTCTCACCATTTGTGTGTGAGATGATTGACTGGCGGGGTGACCAGGGCGCATCATTAGCATCATATGCATTGATGCATTTATATTTTATGATTGTGTTTGCTGCATTTGTTTGCTGCATTTGGTTGGATACATACTTTTGACTGCATACGGGATTATTGACACTTCGGTTTGTGACTTCTTTTTATGCGGATAGGAGTTCTGGTGAGTCTGACTTCCTCATTTACCTTCGGTTTGCATATTCCTATATATGATTAGGAAGCAGTATTCCATGTTTGTTGTTGTTAGATATATCTTACTACTCATGTCCATTGGTATTCGCTGAGTTGTTGAACTCACCCCCGTTGACACTATCTTTTTCAGGTACCAGGTTATTTATGGTGTCGCTTGGAGCATCCTGTCTGCTGGTCCCCACGTCACATCAGAAGACTTATCGGTTTCACGTATGTTTTGTTTGTTTATTGTATCAGTTGTTTAGCTCTGTACTCCGGTTTTATTTTTGGAGTGTTGATGTTGTTATGTGGTATTTGTATTTGTTGTTGGTTGTGTAAGTCTAGGCGGCTAGCAGTTTTGTGTTTTGGTTTTTGGTACAGCCGAGTGAGCTGCTTTATTATTAACTGCGTGGTGTTTGCTTTCTTTTATTGTATTATTCCAGCCGCATGTGGCTGAGGTATATAGTGCTTGTAGAAAAGTCTCAAATTGTCCGCCGTACAGGGGAGATGTTTCTGCTACTTGGAGAGACTCCTCTGGGGCGTGACAATTTAGTGGTATCAGAGCAGGTATACGATACTTGCTATATGTTCTGGATTTTCGAGATGTATCTGATATCAATTTATTTGGTATCAGAGATCAACTTACGAGTCTTATTTTCGGTGTTTCGGATTTCGTGTTTTGGTCTTCTCAATGTGACTTTTCGGATTTTGGGACCTGGCAGCAGCAGGACATCTCCAAGCTATAGGAGGTATGTTGGTATACTGTTGTCCTACCTTTTTGTTAGTATATGCCCTGTTCACTATTACAGTCTATGGCATGTATTAGCACTCTTTACTAGTGCTTGTCTGGTTGTTGTAGCATATATTATATGTGATGGGTTATCCACTGATCTTGATTGACCTTAATAGAGATTAAGGATTATAGGCTTTGGTGATTTTACATATCATACCCCTAGTAGCTTTAGCTTCTGTTACTACTATTTGGTTAGCAGATTGAGGCACATACCAACCTCTTTATTAGCTATGTAGTGGATAGTATTTACCTATTTATGTTGACCTAGCCAGTAGTATATCATGTTATTTTAGTTAATTTCATCAGTAAATATTGATTTACTCTTGTTAGATCAGTCAGTAGGAGTCTGATTTACACTTATTGATCTGGGTAGTCGTATATTGATATACCTTAGTTGCTTATGGAGGATTAAGGTATTCTTGATTAGTTAATAGATGACCGATATAGCTTTATTGGTCCGATCTGAATCTTTGGGTAGTTTGTGCTTAGTTTGGTATCTAAAGCACATTTGAGTACATGTTTTGTACTGATGTGGAAAAGACTGAGTTGATCGTATATCATTGTCGATTTTGGTCAGTCTATGGAGGATTGATGTATCATATTCTATGGATACTTTAATTTTAGACTGTATGTACCTAATTGGATAACTTAGGAGGTTGATTGGGTCAAATATGTTGATTATCCCTAGCTTTGTTTCGTGTACATATGATTGTAATGAGTTGTAGGAGGTCTCTGATGGTTAGTTCATTTGCAGGAAGGGTGAGTATTCACATCTAGATATGGTTGTTGTATGTTCCTTGTGGATTATAGCTTCTTAGTTAGCTGTACGTGTCTGATTGACATATTGGAGGTATCTTATTGATTTAAATCTGTGTAGTGGTATGTGCACATGGGTGTGAATGTCATGTTGGAAGTATCTTGTCGACTACATCGGTGTTGTGATATGTACATATGTGTTTGGTGTAGTATCTGAGGTATCTTGTTGATTATGTGTGATTTGTGAAAGCACCTAGGTTTTAGTATGCCTTGTTGGAAGTATTACGTTGATTATACTCTTGGCATATGTTTATATATGTCAGGTGAGTGTTGTTTGAGGGTATTGTTGATTTTACCTACGATGATATGTGCACACGGGTTCGGTATACATTATTGGAGGTATCATGGTGAATTATACCTATGACGTGAGTATTTTTAGTGTGTACTAATTGAAGGATTATGTCGATCATACATATGTTGTGTATGCACGTGTGTCAGATGTATGGTTGGTAGCATCATGATGATTCTACCTATGTTAAAAGTAGAATGTTAAATGTCTACATTATGATATTGGTTGTTTTACCCTGTCAACTAATTCTTCCATTAGTGGGTGACCGACCCACTAGGAGGATGATAGAGTTGACTATGGATTTGATTTGCTTACTGGGTGGTTATACCCTAGGCTACCCACAGTGATCTGTGGTAGAGAGATCTCGTGCAATCTCTAGTTAGATAGTTAGGTGCTTTGGACACTTATGTATTGTTGTGGTAGAGCGTACCTTCCACATGTTATGGATCGTTTGTGGTAGAGCGTAGCTTCCACATATTATGGATTCCCACATATTTAGGGATTGTTTTGTAGTGGAGCGTTGCTCCTACATATTGCGGATTGTTTGTAGCGGAGCATTGCCCCCATATTTATTATGGATACATATTTTGGATTATTTGTGGTGGAGCGTTGCTCCCACATATGGAGGATTTCTTGTGGTAGAGCGTTGCTCCCACATATGTGGTATTTCGTGTGATAGATCATTGCTCTCACACTGGAGGTTCTATTCTTTGGTGATTATATATCGTTGGTGATTAGATCTGTTTATTGTTGGGGATCTTATTGTTAGGAATGTCTGTGATACGGACAGTATGTGTCTTGGTTTTACCATTAGTTCTTGAGGTGCCCTAGATGTTATCATGGACTCGATGATTGGGGTATCCCTAGAATGTTTGGATCAGTTTCCATTGTCTTTGTTGACGATGTTGTGATTTATTACGGATTTGAGGTGAGTCACGTACATTACCTTTGCATAGCTCTAAAGATGTTTCGACGAGAACATGTATATGTGATTATCAGTAGTGCTGATTTGGTTGTCTTCTGTGGGATGTTTGAGACACACGGTCACCAGTAGGAGTATACCGTGGTTCCACAGGAGATCGAGGTTATTACCGTTGGGAGTAGACGGAGTCGATATAAGAGGCTCGCAACTTCCTTTGTTTGACTCGATATTTCCGGAGATACGTTGAGGGTTTCTCACGGATTGCTATGCTACTTACACGCCTGATCAGGAAAGGCGTGAAGTTCACTTGGACTGAGGTTTGCAAGACCAGCTTATAGGAGCTGAAGCGGAGTTTAGTGTTGGCTCCGATTTTTGGTTGTACCTTCTAGAGAGGACGAATTCGTGCTCTATACCGATGCATCTCTACAGGATTTGGCGCTGTTTTGATGCAGCACGACACGGTAGTCTTCTATGTTTTCGACAGTTGTAGGAGCATGAGTAGAACTACCAGTATATGACTTGTGGTTGACCGTCATTATTTTGTGCCTTGAAGATTTGGCAGCCTTATCTATACGGTGTTACATTTGAGATTCTCACGGACCATAAGAGTCTCAAATATTTGTTCACTTGGAAAGGAACCTAATCTCCGACAGAGGGGATGGATGGAGTTCCTGAAGGATTTTGATTGTACCATTAGCTATCACCCAGAGAGAGAGCTAATGTGGTTGCCGATGCACTTAGCCGGAAGTATAGAGGGACTGTAGCTTACCACCGAGTTGTGGTCACAAACTTGATTCAGGGTTTCTCCGAGTTAGACCTTGAGGAGCAGGGACAGACAGAATAGAGTATTCTTGTTACCATAGTTGCTCAGTCGTTGATCAGGACGAGGATCCGAGAGACCCAGGTTGGTGATCAGCATTTGCAATTTATTAGCAGCCAGATAGCTCCGGGCAGCAGACCGAGTTCACACGAGACGAGGAGAGTATTATATACTCCCGAGGCAGATTGTGCGTACATCAGTCTCATCCGGTCTTACAGGGGCTACTTCAGGAGACTCATCACTTTCGATTTGCGATCCACCCGGGCGATACTCGTATGTACCGAGATTGGAGGTGTTTCTATTGGTGGAACGACATGAAGGAAGACATCGCGGATTTTGTAGCTAGATGTCTTGTCTGTCAGCAGGTGAAGGCCCAGCATTAGAGATCTGCCGGCTTACTTTAGCAGATTTCTATTCCTGAGTGGAAATGAGAATAGATTATTATGGACTTTGTGGTGAGTTTGCCGAGGACATGACGAGGCCATGATGCGATTTGGGTAATCGTTGATTGATTAATCAAATTCGCGCACTTCTTAATGATCCGGAAAACTGATTCCTTGGATCGATTGACAAATCTGTATTGTCAAGAGGTCATCAGATTTCATGGTGTTCCTTTGAGTATTATTTCGGATAGAGATCCCGTTTCACGTTGTGATTGTGACAGAGTCTGCAGCAGGCCTTGGGCACGCAGCTCTGTTTTAGTACAACTTTCCATCCGCAGACAGATGGACAGTTAGAGCGGACTATTCAGACTCTAGAGGACTTGTTGAGGTCTTGTGTATTGGATTTTGGAGGCAGTTGGGAGGACCATTTGCCATGGGTAGAGTTCGTCTACAACAACGGTTTGCATTCGGCTATCCAAATGCCACCGTTTGAAGCGTTGTATGGTAGGCCTTGTCGGACACCCATCCATTAGGATGAGGTTGGGGAGGCCCAGTTATTGGGACTTCATCGAGCTCAGCGTGAGGCAGAGTTGATCCGTGCTACTAGACCGGAAAGAGCGTCAGTTGCGGAACAAGACTATCCGACTGGTTAAAGTCGGATGACAGTATCATTTGGACGAGGAGGTTACTTGGGAGCTCGAGGATACTATCCGAGCTCGATACCCCATTTTGTCATTTGAGATATGTGATTTTATTTACCGTTCAGCATTTATACTCGTTACCTGTTGTTAGTATTTGCTGATGGTAGATAACGAAATTTGGGGACCAAATTTTTATTAGTGGGGAAGAATGTAAAATATCGAAAAAAAATGGCGAATATTAATAAGAGAATTTTTCGGAATTTTTGGAGATTTTCCGGGAATTTTTCGGAGACCGTATGGACGAGTTTACGGGGATAAAAATAGGGCCCGGGAAGGCCTGTTTGGGCTACCCTATTTTAAAGAGGAAATGTTTATTTTCTTTAAATCATTTCCTTTTTCTTTTATATATCTTTTCTTTTTATTTTCTTCTCCTCTCCCACGCCGCTTCCCTCTCCCGATTTCCCCCGACCCCGTGTCCTAATCGATGCGATGCCGACGGTTCTGCCTTCCTCCATTCACTCTCCGCCGCGCCGATCTCAGATCGCCAGCCACCCGAGCAGCGCCGTCGACCACCAATGGCGTGAAGCAAGATGCTGGTGTTGACAACGGACAGTCGGTCACCGCGAGCCCTCTCCTTCAGTCGCCGAGCAGAGCCGCTCCTTCTCTGCCCTAGTGCCGGCGCCACCGCCGGGCACCCAGTGCCCTAGCCTCTCGCCACCGGCCACTGCCGCCGTCGATCCGATGGATCCTCGTGCCCTAGTTTTGCCATGTTCTCATTTTTCTTCCATCAGAAGACAAGGCTTCCTTCATCTTTGTGGTGGGACATCGGGATGTCGTCGATCATCATAATGCTAGATCTTAGCTGTTGATGGCAAGTTAGTCGGCTAGCAACACCTCTCCAATGATCACGGCGGTGCTCTACTGCCTGCTGCCACTATAGAGGTAAACAATTAAACCTAGCAAAGGATTTGGGTACTGGATCTAAAATGTGGTGTTGGTTTAGGACAACTGTATTGGATGACGATCGTCCAATTTCCTTTCGGATTTGATAAGAGATGCTTTACTTCATCACAACTGCACTGGAACTATCCACCGAGATGTGCAAATCTGATTTGGTGAGATTCGGTTTGTTAATTTCTCATATGTTTGATAAATTGATGCTTACTAATATGAGAAGTTTAAGAATGAACTAGTCTTAGAGTTGGCTAAGTTTGGATTGATTTTGTGTGAAGCAAAATCCTCATTGGAAGGTAAAATGGTTTAAGATTTGCTTAATCTACTTGATTATGGGTTACAGATTTATTTATTGGTTGACATCTCTAGTTGATTAGTTCAAAGATATCAACTATGAAAGAAGACTAAGATTATCAAATAGAAGTGAACCATAACTTTCTAATTTGATGTGGATTTAGGTTGGCTTCTCGGAGATTTGATCTAGCTAATTAATTTATATGTAATTAGCTAAATCGATATACCATGTATTACAGGACTTTAACACGAGACGAGCATCTCGACGTTGGATTTGGATCGGATTGGACCCTTCTATTGGAGGCGGGTACCTCTTGACTTATCTTTTATGATATTGTCATTGGATATGCATAGTATTTTATAACTACATGCAATGAACATGTTTGTCTTTGGTATGTCACTGTTTGATATCCATAGCATGTTAGGTTTGTCACCTGTGATGTATTCGTGCTTATATCTCGTGATTTGTTGCCATGATTATCTTGTTACCATGAGTATCTTAGTTTCTAGAGTGACATACCATGCTTACTGAGGTTAGGACTAGGATTTGGATTGTTGTTTCTGGCCTATATATCTAGATTATTTGATACTTAGGTTTTTGTGCCATATCAGGTTTGTGTACCTCTATTTGTATATCATATATGATTCGGGTGTTTAGACCCTGATTCTTTGATCTGTGTATATTGTTGGTACATATGCTATGGAAGAGGGATATGATTTGGGTCTAGGTTGTTATACCTTAGAGGATTTGTATACCCTAGATCCGTGGATTTGACTTACTGATACTGTGGTACCCATATTATGTATATATGGATTTTTCTATGCTGATCAGGATATTCCATACTTATTATGTTCAGGACATAGGTTTTTGATATTCTATCTGACCTGTGTACTTTAGATTTTGGTATGTGACCATCACTTTTACAGTACCCATTTTGTATATATGGATATGGTTATGTTGATCAGTTTTTGCTATGCATAGTGACATGCATCATGATTGCATGCTGTGCGATTGTCGGCTCCACTATGGTTGAGCCCATCGCCAGATTACATGTACACCCCCCCTCATGGTTTAGTGGTATATCATGCGGTGTGTGGGGTTCTGCTGTTTAGCTCCGTTGGTCATATGACCCGGTAGTGGTAGCCGTGATCGATTCCTCTGTTTGGCTCGGCATGTAGTGTAGCGGTAGTGGCCGGCGACGGTGGACTCTTTGGCTCCGTTGGTCGGGAGACTGTGGTGGCGAGATATCCTCCCGTCATCGATGTCGGGAGTTGAGCATTGAGATCCCCATTTATGATTTAGGGTCACAGGACAGGAGTACTCCGACAGCATCCCGTCCACTCGGTCACTTATCAGGAGCAGTGACGACAGAGTGTACGGTTGTCACAGCCCTACCCACTCGGTCTCACCATTTGTGTGTGAGATGACTGACTGGCGTCAGGGGTGACCAGGACGCATCATTAGCATCATATGCATTGATGCATTTATATTTTTATGATTGTGTTTGCTGCATTTGGTTGCTGCATTTTGGTTGGATACATACTTTTGACCTGCATACAGGATTATTGACACTTTCGGTTTGACGACTTCTTTTTGTCTGGATAGGAGTTCCTGGTGAGTACAGCTTCCTCAGTTACCTTTCAGCTTTGCGTATTCCCTATATAGGAAGTTGTATTCCATGTTTGTTGTTGTTAGATATATCTTACTACTCATGTCCATTGGTATTCGCTGAGTTGTTGAACTCACCCCCGTTGACACTATCTTTTCAGGTACCAGGTTATTTATGGTGTCGCTTGGAGCATCCTGTCTGCTGGTCCCCACGTCACATCAGAAGACTTATCGGTTTCACGTATGTTTTGTTTGTTTATTGTATCAGTTGTTTAGCTCTGTACTCCGGTTTTATTTTTGGAGTGTTGATGTTGTTATGTGGTATTTGTATTTGTTGTTGGTTGTGTAAGTCTAGCCGGCTAGCAGTTTTGTGTTTTGGTTTTTGGTACAGCCGAGTGAGCTGCTTTATTATTAACTGCGTGGTGTTTGCTTTCTTTTATTGTATTATTCCAGCCGCATGTGGCTGAGGTATATAGTGCTTGTAGAAAAGTCTCAGATTGTCCGCCGTACAGGGGAGATGCTGCCGAAATTTCTTCGGACAGAGACTCCTCTGGGGCGTGACAGACACAACTCTCAGAACGAAGAATCTGCTTCCTTGTGCTCCTACTGCGCTGCGATCTCCGACAAGCTTTTCCTTTCTGTTCTAAGTCTTTTTATTGTCGGTAATTTTTCCTTATTAGCAATATTGTACTTAACTTGTAATCTATATTTCGAATTGCTAGTGAATTGCCCAACGAAAGTACTCACGGAGTACGGGCCTTCGAGTAGGAGTCGTCACAGGCTCCGAACGAAGTAAATCCACTGTGTTCAATTTTCTTATTCCGCTGCGTTTATACTCGTTGTTTTTCGAATTGATATTCACCCCCCCCCTCCCCCCTCTATCAACGTTTCACGATCCAACAAGTGGTATCAGAGCAGGTACCACTTTGATTTGGTGCACCCACCAATCAGACAAGGGGGTAATTTTTCTTAATTTTTTTAGGCTTTCAATTTTTTTTATAATTCCAAACTGGTACTCTTATCTTTTTGGAAATATTTTTCGTTGTAATTAATCTAAATTGGTGCAACACCAATTTATCTCATTTACTATTATTTCTATTTCCTCCCGCACTACTAATCCAAGACCAAGTCTTGGCACCACTTTTTAGTTTTCTATCTTCAGCATTCAATGACTCTTCTTGAAGGACGGAACCCCCACGAACTACCACCATATGATCAAGATTTCAACTACTGGAAGCGATTAATGGAATGCTTCTAAGGAAGCCTAGATTTCGATAATGTGCTAATATTAAGAAAACCTTCTCAGGACTCGAAACTGAACAAAAATGTAAGTAAAATTATTTGTGGTGTTTTACCTAATAATGTCTTATGCAGACTAGAAAAGTACAAGAATGCATATGAGCTTTGGACCCAGTTGATCAAACTTCACGAGGAGCCATTGGAGTTAGAGGATCAAGAAAAAATTGAATTCGGACTCGAGTCAGATCCAATCGAAAAGCCTACTGAATTAGGGGATGCGGTTAAGGTGAGTAATATTTTCCAAAATACCCCTGCTAATAGTAGTTTAAAGAATATACATGTTAATTTGAATATTTCTGAAATTATCTGTGAAAATAGTGTAGTTGGCAATACTTGCAAAAATACCCCTAGGATATTTTCTGATAAAATAAATCTAATTAATTTAGAAAATTCAAAAAATCTAAAAAAAATTAATAACCCTAAAAATTCAAATTTAAATCTAAATAAATCTGAAAGTTCAAATAATGATGATGATAAGGTCAATATTAATCTAAACACAATTAATAAATTGTTTAATAATTTAGACAGTATCAATCTGGAAAATCCTATCCAAATCCAAGATAATTTAATTAACAAAAAAATTAAATTTTAAAGATAAGACTTATTTAATAAATTCCACTAATTATATCAACTTAAAAGATAAAAAAAATATAAGGATAAAATCAAACACTCTGATAAAATCAAAAATAAATTTAACAAACTTAAAATTAAATGTTAAAGATAACATATTAAACAAAGATAAACCTTTAAAGAAATATAATTTAAACAATTTGATTAATTCAAACTCAAAAATTAATAAAAACTCAATTATTAACGATAATCTATTAAATAAAGACAATTCAATTAACTTAATAAAATTGAAATTGAAAGAAAATTCAAATATTAAATACACTCTCTTAAAGAAGGATAATTTAGCCAATTTAATTAATTCAAAATTAAAAACTTAAATCTAAATTATAAATTAAACATTAAGACTAAATTGTATTAAAAAAAATCGTAAAATCAATAATTTAGAGGGAGGCTCCAGAATAGCTGGTACCTCCAAAACTAACCTACCCGATAGGGTAACCCTAACCAACCTACCCGACAGAGTAATTAGGACTAGTTAAAAAGTGTTCAAGTTTAACTTGAAAAATGGTACTGGTGAAATTTTGGATGAGAGTACGTTAGGGAAGCTTAGTCTATGCATGTCTAGGAAGATATGACTTCGACCTGGTGCATTTGGCTAAGTGGAATTGACCGAAGTTACCCTTTATGGATCCTAACCAGTTAGACCAAGGTTTTGTACTAAGTCCAGTGGATAGGACTATTTAGAAAACCTCGAAGACATGGTTACTTTAATGATGTCCAAGTGACTCACCATAGCCCAGAAGTTTATTCAAAAAACGCCTATTTGTTGAACACAAAGCTAAACCTGAATCTAACACAAGTTAAAAACAAACCCTAAAATTGAACCTAATTCATCTCACAAAATTATAGGATTCCCTGATTGAAAACATAGATCGGGTAAGATGACTAAGGACCTAAATGAAATTAATTAAATTAATTAAATTAAAGTAAATTAAAGTAAATTAAATTAAATTAAAATTTTAAAATTAAAATTAAAATTCTTTTTAACTAAAAAATTTTACTTTAAAATTAATTTAACTTACAAATTTTACTTTAATTTTTTTTAACTTAAAAATTTATTTTAAAAATTAAACTTAAATCTTTTTTAACTTAAAAAACTCTTTTAAAAAAAGATTTTAAAAATTCTTTAAAAACTATTTTGAAAATTATTTAAAAACTATTTTGAAAATTCTTTTAAAACTATTTTAAAATTCTATAAAAACTATTTTAAAAATTCTTTTAAAAACTATTTTTAAAAATTCTTTAAAATTATTTTTAAAAAAAAACTATTTCAAAAAAAAATGTTTTAAAAAAATTATTTTAAAAATTCTATAAAAACTATTTTAAAAATTATTTAAAAAACTATTTTAAAAATTATTTAAAAAACTATTTTAAAAATTCTTTAAAAACTATTTAAAAAAAATCTTTAAAAACTATTTTGAAAATTCTTAAATTCATTAAAAACTATTTTAAAAATTCTCTAAAATCTATTTTTAAAATTCTCTAAAATCTATTTTGAAAATTATTTAAAAACTATTTTAAAAATTCTTTAAAAACTATTTTTAAAATTCGTTAAAAACTATTTTAAAAAAATTCTTTAAAAACTATTTTGAAAATTCTTTAAAAACTATTTTAAAAATTCTTTAAAAACTAATCAAATTCAGGGGGAGGTTTATTTTTTTAATCTCCTTAAGTATTATTTTTTTTTCCTTTAAAGTCTCTTTAGAAAATTCTACCTCAATTTATTTTTTTAAAAAAAATTACTTTGAAAATCTTATATTAAAAATTCTTAGCAAATATTTTCAAAAGCTTTATTTTAAATATCAGGTTTAGGGGAGGATTAAATCATTTTTTTTACACTTAGCACCAAAATTATTCTCTCAGCTTTAAAAATAATATCTTCTCAGTTTTTGAAAATTCGATTCTACTTAGTCTTTGAAAACTGAGCTTTTCAAATATTTTAAATCATAGTTTTGAAATTAGTACGTTAAACTTTGAAAATTTAATTTTGGAAAAAGAATTTTACAAAATTATTTTTAAAACTCCTACTACTTCATTTTGAAACATTATTTTGATTTTAATTCCAAAAATGTGATCTTACTTTACCAAAATTAGTTGTGACAAACTTTGAAAACTAAAAGTAAAGTTCAAAATCATTTTTCTTAATGTTTGAATTCGATTTAACTTCACTTCGTTTTGAAAATAACCCTGAATCAAGTTATGAAAAATTGGTCGTACTTAATTTTGACAATTTGATTTGACAAAATTAGTTTTGAAAATTACTATCAACTTAGTTTTGAAAATTATTTTAGAAAGTGATTTATTTTAAAAAACTTATGTTTGAAAACTTGAATTTTTAATTTTGACCTTAAAAACTATACTTGAAATATTAGCTATCTTTCAAAATTACAAAGTTATAAATCAGCTATCTTTCAAGAATTAGTTTTTTTTCAAAGATTTAAGGAATAAAAGCAAAATAATCTATGTTTTAAATTCCCCCCGATTAACTTGACATTTATGCTTACTTAATCCATGCTTACTTTTGATGAATGCCAAAGGGGGAGGGTTAGGTGGTTAAGTTAGCTAAACCAAACTGAAAATACAAACTAACTTAAAAACCACATAAATGCATGTTGTTACTTATTTTTTCTTGCATATGTTTTCACTAACTTAACCAGGTTGTCATTCCATCAAAAAGGGGGAGATTGTTGGTGCGGTTAGCACAAACGATTTAACCCAGGTTTTGATGAATGACAAATAGGTTAAGTTAGGTTTGTCGTTATCTAATGCTTTGATCGAGTATGCAGGCTAAGTCCAGACAGGTCGACGGGCTGACCGGATGTTTGGCACGAAGTCCAAGCGGGTCGACGGGCTGACCGGACGCTTGGCGAGAAGTCCAGCTAGGTCGACGGATAGCTGGCATGAAGTCCAAGCGGGTCGACGGGCTGACCGGACGCTTAGCACGAAGTCCAGCTAGGTCGACGGGCTGACCGGATAACTGGCACAAAGTCCAGACGGGTCGAAGGGCTGACCGAACGTTTGGCAGGTAAGTAAAGGTAAGTCACTGGAGGAGAGTTACTGTGAGGACGCATCCCAATTAAGGGACAATAGGCGTCGGTCCAGTTTAGGTCCATTTTGGATCCCTAAATTGAGACCCTAACTAGGTTCTGGTCTCGGGAAGACAGGACCTAACTCATAAATCTATATAAAATGTCTATACATATATTTTTATAACTCTATTTTGTAGATACAAATGTAGAGCTTCAAATTCTGCACCCGTAGCAACTGACAGAGCTTGATTCCGAGTTCGGAGTCAAAAGTTATGACCTTCGGAAGATGACTGTGTCAAACAAGTAGTTGGAGACGACTCGGATCAGCCAGATTCGAACTCTCCTCATCTGATCCGAATTTTTGGGATCTGATAAGCTCTGGAGACCCCTCCAAAGGGCTATAAAAGGAGGGGGTGAGCAAGCTTCAAGGACACAACTCTCAGAACGAAGAATCTGCTTCCTTGTGCTCCTGTTGTGCTGCGATCTCCGACAAGCTTTTCCTTTCTGTTCTAAGTCTTTTTATTGTCGGTAATTTTTCCTTATTAGCAATATTGTACTTAACTTGTAATATATATTTCGAATTGCTAGTGAATTGCCCAACGAAAGTACTCACGGAGTACGGGCCTTCGAGTAGGAGTCGTCACAGGCTCCGAACGAAGTAAATCCACTGTGTTCAATTTTCTTATTCCGCTGTGTTTATACTCGTTGTTTTTCGAATCGATATTCACCCCCCCCCTCTATCGACGTTTCACGATCCAACAAGGACAGCAATATTCATTTTGGCTAAATATATTAACACCTTACAACTTACTGCTATGGATGTGTATGAAAGATAAAGTCATATTCCTTACTGTACTTATTCTAGGGCCAACTAATCCGAAAGAGAAGATAGATATTTTCTTACAATCTCTTATTGTTGAGTTGAATGAATTATGGAATATAGGGTTAGTGACTTATGATGTTGCAAGCAAAACTAATTTTAGATTGCATGCTGCATAATTATAGGTGATCAATGATTTTCCAACATACTCAATGTTGTGGGAATGGAGCATGATTGGTAAATTAGCATGCCTATACTGCATGACAAAGTTTGATGCATTTTCATTATCCTAGAGTGGAAAGGTATCTTAGTTTGATAATCATCATAAATTTTTACCAATTAATTTCATTAAGAAAACTTCCTCCAACGATCAAGTCAAGTGAAGAAATCTTTGGCCAAATAGATAGCTATAGTTTTCTACCAGTATTTGAGACTAATTTTGATGAGACGAATAAATACATGGTTAGGCAATGCAAGTGGTTGGAAGAAAAAGAGTATTTTTTGGGAGTTGCCATATTGGAAGTATTTACTCATTTGTCAGAATTTAGATGTGATGCACATTGAGAAAATTATTTTGATAATATTTTCAACACTGTAATGAATGTGCATGGAAGAACTAAAAACACTACAAAATCATGTGAGGAATTATAAAAAAAACTAGTCAACAGACCAGAGTTGCATCAGGATTAAACAACTACTAAATTCTCAAAGGTTTGTTATACATTGGATAAAGATGATAAGTAAACTTTATGTAATTGGTTGAAAGAAATCAAATTCCCATAAGGGTATGCCTTGAATATGGCTCGATGCGTGGATATGAACAGGTTAAAGATATTTGGAATGACGAGTCATGACTGTCATGTATTCATGCAAAGATTTATTCTAGAAGTTTTTCATGACTTACTTCCTCAAAATGTTTGGCAAGCACTCATAAAATTGAGTCTATATTTTAGAGATTTGATAGTGAGATGTATTACGATGGATGATATGCTTTGACTAGAAACAAACATTACTCTCATATATGTAAGCTGGAGTGCATTTTTCCTCCCAGTTGTTGTGATTCAATGAAACATCGATCAGTACATTTAGCATACGAGACATGAATAGTTGGTCCTGTGCAGTACAGATGGATGTATCCATCTATATGGTTTTTAAGAAAATTAAAGAATAATATTCGTAACAAAGCAAGAGTTGAGGGGTTAATCTGTAATGTTTATCTGGTTGAAGAAGTTGTTGGGTTGCAAGGTTGCAAACAAAGTCCCACATTGAAAATACATAAAAAAGATCATGGGTTTATAAGGGAAAGATATCTCCATTGGTATGAGACCTTTTGGGCAGATTCCAAAAGCCAAATCATGAGGGGTTAGGCCCAAAGTGGATAATATCATACAATTATGGAAATATCTAAATTCTTTTTGGTCCTAACAGAAGCATCCTCTTTCTACTCCTATTATTTTACTGATAATATGAAAATCAGGCATCGCAAGTGTCCTAGAAATTCTAATGATACTCATCCGATAGACCAATCTATGCTTGTAACGACCCGCCTTCTACTAACTAAGCTGTAAGGTCGATCGTCACATTCATTGCTGTGCTAACTAATCCATGACCATCATTAAATCTAAGTGCGGAAGTTGTACCAATTAAAATTTTTGCTAAACTATTATCATTTTTTGGTTCTACATGTGCTAAGGGGTGTAATCTAAGCTATTCATGTCATTATTACCCCCCCCCCCCCCCCTATTGTCAAGGAACTTAACTAAGGGTTTCTAGCTAATATCAGGCCTCCCAATCGATCCACGGATCGATTGGAATGGTCGAATCGATCCGGAGATCGATTCAGAGGGCTACTGTATCCGGGACGTGGGTTGGATCGACCCAGTGATAGATCCAGCACGCTACTGTGCTCGGGGCAATATTCTGGATCGATCGGCTGATCGATCCAGACTGGCCAATCGATCCAGTGATCGATCCTAGAGCCTTCTGTTCGCGACAGAACTTGCTGGATCGATCAGCTGATCGATCCAGAGGCCTACTGTTCGCGAGTCCAATTGCCCAGTCGATCCTTCGATCGATTGGAAACTCTCGAATCGATCAGCTGATCGATTCGAGTTTCTGATTTCGTGCCAAAGGCTTGATTTCAGCACTTGTTCGTGCCAAAGTTACTTATAACTATTCTAAACCAAATACAAAACATTCTAACATCATAAAATGGTGTTCTAACCTGATAGAATGCATGATTAACTAGTTCATAACATTTAACTTACTAAGGTGCAAAATAACCAAAATGCTAAAAAGTTCTAATGCTTAAACAAGCTTGCTGAAATTCCCTAAGATCTTTATTCCAAGTTCCATCCACACACATCTTCATCGCATTGCTCTCCAGCCTCCGCTAGTCCATCTTTCCTTTACCTTTATCTGCAGTATAAGGAAAAAGTATCTGTAAGCTTTCGCTTAGTAAGAAATCATCTACCTCACAAAAACATGCATTCGATGCAATATGCTTTTAAAACATGCTATTTAAAACATGTACTGATTGAACTAAAACATGGCATGCTATCATACGATACATAGAAATCAAAAGCTAGTCATGGCATACTATCATCTAAAGCATGTGTAACATGAACTGAACATAGAGCTATCATACACAATTATAAGAGTGAGCTGAACTGAAACATGAACTGAACTAAACTAAACTAAGCTAATACTGAATTTAAACTGTATACACAACTGATTCGTGAGAGTTTATAAACTTTACATATAATAGATGAAAATATATAATCATGCTGCTAATGGGCCCGACAACTGTACGTGCTATGCGCGCATCCCTAACTAGACCGGGTTTGGAAGTCCCGAATTTAGTAGGGCTACTAGGTTATCTGAACCTAGGGACGACTGTGGGAGTCCAACCCAATGGATATCTAATCCAGTACAGTGCCACTGAAAAGTAAAATACTGAACATAAGCTAATAAATTCTTGTCTTGCTTTTACTAGGTTGTCTAAACCTAGAACTAGGTTATCTAAACCTAGAGGCGACTGGGGGAGCCCACCCATTGGACATCTAGTCCTGTAAAAGCTGGAGCAAGACTAAATAAGCTATAAAATGCTTCTATTGCATTTATCTAAGTTACTAAAATGCCTAAGTTGCATTTTTCTGTGCTAACTATTTAATCGAACACTAGGTATGCACTAATTCGCATCCTTTGTGTCAATGGTCCACGTATTACTAAACTAAGACATGACATTCACACGAAAGCTACTTATACTACAGGTGAGGGGTTTCTTACCTCCTGTGATAGTTTCCTTACGATTCTAATCGCTAGATTTCCGGTGGAGATGATCTTCTTGACGATCCTCTCGCGTCTACGGGTTCCTCTCGCGGAGAGAAGCGTCCTCGTATCCAAGATGTCGCTGGAAAGTCCTCCTATGGCCCTAAGGACGAAATCCCTAGGTGTGCTTGTGGTTGGCGCCGAGAGAAGAAGGAGAAGAGGGAGGGGGCGGCGTGAGGTTAGGGTGAGGAGGAGAAAAGTTACGTTAAAATAACTCTTCACTTATTAATTCCCTATTTATATTAAGTGGGTAATTACGCCCAACTCTAATATAAATTTAATTGCCTCCCTTTTCTTTCAGCACGGCCCTGCTGGGTTCACTTGGTTACTAGAGTCCGCTATAAGTCGTAGGACCCAATAGGTCTCGGGTTCAATTCCCGCGTAGGCTATTTTACGGTTCTATTTATTTTTGCTACTTCCGCTGCTCTAAAAATTCCATAAAAATATCCTAAAATTCCAGAAAAATCATAGAATATTTCTAAAATAATTTTGAGAATTTTCGGGCGTTACAATCCCCCATACCTTATAAAAAGTTCGTCCTTGAACTTAGAATAACTCTGGGTACTTCTGTCTCCCAAGTTGCCTCTTCTGTTGTGTGACTGTGCCAAATAACTTTGACTAATGGTACTTCCTTGTTCCGCAATTTCTTAACTGCTCGGTCTATTATCTGAATAGGCCGACTGTCATAGCTGAGGTCTTCGCGGACTTGTACCAACTGGGGCTCAATCACCTGGGTGGCATCTGGGATATGCTTCTTCAGCATAGAGACATGAAATACATTATGAACAGCTGACATCTCTTGGGGTAGCTCTAGCTCATATGCTACCTTGCCAACTCTTCGGCTGATAAGGTATGGTCCCACATATCTGGGACTTAGCTTGCCCTTCTTCCCAAAACGCATTACTCCCTTCATGGGAGCTACTCTGAGGAACACTGAATCCCCAATTGAAAACTCTAAAGGTCTGCGCCGTGTATCAGCATAGCTTTTCTGGCGGCTCTGAGCTGTCTCTATCCTCCGGCGGATCTGCTGTATAGTTGCTGTGGTATCTGCTACTAGATCTGTATGGAGTTCTAGTTCTTTCTGTTCACCACTCTCATACCAGCAGATTGGAGATCTATACCTCCGCCCATAGAGAGCCTCGTAAGGTGCCATGTCGATAGTGGCCTGATAGCTGTTGTTGTATGCGAATTCTGCTAAGCTCAGATATTTGCACCAACTTCCTTTGAAATCTAGGGCACATGCTCGGAGCATATCTTCGAGTACCTGATTTACCCGCTCCGTCTGTCCATCTGTCTGAGGATGGAAGGCTGTGTTGAACTTTAACTTCGTGCCCAACGCTGTATGTACACACTCCCAGAAGTGTGATGTGAATCTTCTATCTCTGTCTGATATAATGGTTCGTGGGACTCCATGTAGTCTAACGATCTCCTTAAGATACAACTGAGTTAGTTGTTCCATGGAGTAGGATATCCAGATAGCTAAGAAGTGGGCTGATTTAGTCAATCTGTCGACTACTACCCAGATGGTATCAAAATCATTCGTGGTTCTGGGTAATCCCACTATGAAATCCATAGAAATATCTTCCCACTTCCATTCTGGAATCTGAATGGGCTGTAAAACTCCTCCGGGTCTCTGATATTCTGCCATAACCCTCTGACAGGTTAGGCAGGTGCTGACATATCGAGCGATGCCACTCTTCATCCCAGGCCACCAAAAATGTTTCTTCAAGTCCTGGTACATCTTGGTGGAGCCGGGATGCATCGCATAAGGAGTCTTGCGAGCCTCATCTAGGATTTTCCTCTGTAGTTCCTCCTGATCTGGAACGCATAATCTGTCGCCAAAGTACAACACCCCGCTAGCGGACACTCTGAATTCTCCACTTTCTGATTCTGCTAATCCTTGCTTGATTTTCTGAATTTCAGGATCCTGCTCCTGAGCTGTCTGGATGTCACCAAACAAGGTAGACTCTAATATCATAGTAGAGAGTCGTCCGACTATGAGTTCGAGACCGAAATCTATGATCTCCTTCTGTAGGGGTGGTGACATGGCTGCTAGAGATGATAGGGCAGCACTGGACTTTCTGCTAAGGGCGTCTGCTACCCTATTGGCTTTCCCTGGGTGGTAGAGGATGTCTAAATCGTAGTCTTTGACCAGCTCTAGCCATCTGCGCTGTCGCATATTCAGATCCTTCTGAGTGAAGAAGTGCTTCAGACTCTGATGATCTATATACACTCTGCACTGAGCTCCATACAAGTAATGTCTCCAAATTTTGAGAGCGAACACCACTGCTGCAAGCTCAAGGTCATGAGTGGGGTAATCCCTCTCATAATCCTTGAGTTGTCTGGAGGCGTAGGCGATCACCTTGCCATTTTGCATCAGCACTGCTCCTAATCCCAATTTAGAGGCATCACTATATATATCAAAGCTGTATGCGTTTTCTGGTAGAGTCAGAATAGGTGCACTGGTCAATCTCCTTTTCAGCTCGCTGAAACTGTTCTCACAGTCCTCTGTCCACTGAAACTTTCTGTTCTTTCTGGTAAGAGCTGTCAGTGGGGAGGCTATCCTGGAGAAGTCCTCTACGAATTTCCTGTAGTAACCTGCTAATCCCAGAAAGCTTCTGATCTCACTAGCGTTCTTGGGTGTTTCCCAGTTACTCACAGCTTCTATTTTACTGGGGTCTACCATGATACCATCCTTTGAGATGATGTGACCCAGGAAGGACACCTGATCTAACCAGAATTCACATTTCGTGAACTTGGCATACAGCTGGTTCTGCTGAAGGGTCTACAATACTATTTCCAGGTGCTCTGCGTGTTCTTCCTGAGTTCCTGAATAGATAAGAATGTCATCGATGAACACGATAACGAACTTATCTAAGTATTCTCTGAATACCCTGTTCATGAGGTTCATAAAAGTAGCTGGAGCATTTGTCACACTAAAGGGCATGACTACGAACTCGTAATGTCCGTATCTAGTCCTGAATGCTGTCTTGGGTATATCCCTTTCTTTGACTTTCACCTGATGATAACCTGACCTGAGGTATATCTTAGAGAACACTGCTGCTCCCTTTAGCTGATCGAACAGGTCATCTATTCTGGGAAGAGGATACCTGTTCTTGATCGTAACTTGATTCAGTGCCCGGTAATCTATACACAGGCGCATGCTCCCGTCCTTCTTCTTCACGAACAATACAGGCGCTCCCCATGGTGAGTGACTAGGGCGTATGAAGCCTTTGTTAAGCAGCTGTTGTAGTTGCTCATGAAGTTCCTTCAGTTCTGCTGGAGCCATGCGGTATGGTGCTTTGGAAATAGGATTTGTACCGGGAATGAGTTCTATCTCGAATTCAATCTCCCTGTCTGGTGCTAGGCCTGGTAACTCTTCAGGGAAGACTGTTGGGTAGTCACATATGACTCGGACCTTTTCTAGCTGTTGGTCCTTGTCCTGACTGGTACTGACTACGTGTGCTAAAAATCCCGTACATCCTGAATCCATTAATCTCTGTGCTTTCATAGCTGAGAGAAACTTCTTGACTTTTCTCTTTGGTTCTCCGACGTATTCAAACTGCACTTCTGCTTCAGGTTGGAATACGACTTTCTGTTTACGACATTCTATAGAGGCACTGTATTTGATCAGGAAGTCCATCCCAAAAATGACATCGTAATCAGTCATGTCTAGCACTATCAGATCACAAAAGAGTTCTCTGTCTGCTATAATGACTGGCACTGCTCTGAGCCAGTGCGTGGATGCTATAATTTCTCCCGAAGGTAGTGTCGTCAGAAACTGACTACTGAGTCCCTCTGAGGGTATCCCTAACTTTTCGAAAAACATCCTGGATATATAGGAATGGGTTGCCCCAGTATCGAATAAGACAGTTGTACTTTGCTGTAAAATAATGATCTGACCTGTAACAACTGTCGAGGCATTTGCTACGTCCTCTCTGGTGAGTGCGTAGATCCTCGCATTGGTCGTAGCTGGAGGGGCTTCTAGTCTGCCCTGGCTGATATGTGGACCATCTAAAGCGGCCTGCATCTGATGAAACTGAGTTGGCTGGCCTCCGTACTGAATCAGCTAGGGTTGAGGAAGACTAATCTTGTTTGGGCACTGCTTAGCCATATGCCCTTCCTGTCCACATTCAAATCATCCTCGTGTGCCCTTGCGACAAACTCCTGGGTGAAATTTCCCACAAGTAGCACATTTGGGATAACTAGGCTGTTTGCTAGCTGGTCCCTCCCTGGTTTGCGCTTGTTGCTGGAGTTTCCTTTCCAGTTAGAGTTGTGGCCCTGTTGTTTCTGAGTACCTGAGCCTCCTTGCCCTTTGGACTCTGAGAGGACTTGCTTCTGCTGCTTGATATTATTCTGGTAGTGCTCGGTGGTCAGAGCACTGCTAACTAGTTCTTCGGTGGTTTGCGGCCTATGAATGCCGCCAGCCACGTTCACTGCTATTTCCGGCCTCAGCATCTTAAGCATCAATCGGACTCGTTCTTTTTCTGTGCTGACTAGTTCAGGGCATAGACGAGCTAATCTGTTGAATTTCTTCACGGCTTCCTCCACTGGAAGGATGCCCTGGCGAAACTCAGTGAACTCGTCGTAGTGGCGGTTTGTGACCCGCATGTGAAAGAACTCCCCGAAGAATTCTTTCTCGAAGTCAGCCCATGTCATCTGATTTACTGGGCGCTTCGCTCTAATTCTCTCCCACCACATGCATGCATCTCCTGTCAGGCAGAAGGAGGCGCACTTCACCTTTTCATACTCTGGCCAGTCCAGAAGCTCCATCGTACTTTCCAGTGTTTTGAACCAGGCTTGAGCATCCCATGGTTCGCTGGTGCCTGAGAAATTCTCTGGCTTGACTCTCTGCTAATGGATCAGATAGGCTTCCCTCTGTGTTCCTGCTGCTGGAGCCACTGGTGCTGTAGGCTAGACTGGGGGAACCTCTAAGACTACTGGCGTTGCTAAGTTTGGTTCCGGGGTGACCGTGGGAGTGTTCTGCTGACTAGCCTTCAAGGTGGCTATCTCCTGTTGCTGTTCAGCTAGCTGCTGCTGTAACTGAGCCACTAATGCTGTAAGGTCTGGGGGAGGCACTGAACTGCCTGCCTCATGCTGGGGCTCAGTAGCTGGTGCCCTTCTAGCTGGGCGTCCTCGTGTCATTGCTAAAGACATAGAGGATATACATAACTAAGGCAATCATGTTTATATAACTACTATCACTATCATGTTAGGTACTATCATCAATCAACATGCTACATTATCCATAAACATGAAAGAAAGAACATAATAAAGAGAGAGATGTTTCTTACTTGGAAGCTGCAGGTTCAATGCTGATGTGTGTGTAGGAAGTATGGAAACTGCTCTGATACCACTCTGTAACGACCCGCCTTCTACTAACTAAGCTGTAAGGTCGATCGTCACATTCATTGCTGTGCTAACTAATCCATGACCATCATTAAATCTAAGTGCGGAAGCTGTACCAATTAAAATTTTTGCTAAACTATTATCATTTCTTGGTTCTACATGTGCTAAGGGGTGTAATCTAAGCTATTCATGCCATTATTACCCCCCCTTATGGTCAAGGAACTTAACTAAGGGTTTCTAGCTAATATCAGGCCTCCCAATCGATCCACGGATCGATTGGAATGGTCGAATCGATCCGGAAATCGATTCAGAGGGCTACTGTATCCGGGACGTGGGTTGGATCGACCTAGTAATCGATCCAGCACGCTACTGTGCTCGGGGCAATATTCTGGATCGATCGGCTGATCGATCCAGACTGGCCAATCGATCCAGTGATCGATCCCAGAGCCTTTGGATCGATCAGCTGATCGATCCAGAGGCCTACTGTTCGCGAGTCTAATTGCCCAGTCGATCCTTCGATCGATTGGAAACTCTTGAATCGATCAGCTGATCGATTCGAGTTTCTGATTTCGTGCCAAAGGCCTGATTTCAGCACATGTTCGTGCCAAAGTTACTTATAACTATTCTAAACCAAATACAAAACATTCTAACATCATAAAATAGTGTTCTAACCTGATAGAATGCATGATTAACTAGTTCATAACATTTAACTTACTAAGGTGCAAAATAACCAAAATGCTAAAAAGTTCTAATGCTTAAACAAGCTTGCTGAAATTCCCTAAGATCTTTATTCCAAGTTCCATCCACACACATCTTCATCGCATTGCCCTCCAGCCTCCGCTAGTCCATCTTTCCTTTACCTTTATCTGCAGTATAAGGAAAAAGTATCTGTATTTCGCTTAGTAAGAAATCATCTACCTCACAAAAACATGCATTCGATGCAATATGCTTTTAAAACATGCTATTTAAAACATGTACTGATTGAACTAAAACATGTCATGCTATCATACGATACATAGAAATCAAAAGCTAGTCATGGCATACTATCATCTAAAGCATGTGTTACATGAACTGAACATAGAGCTATCATACACAATTATAATAGTGAGCTGAACTGAAACATGAACTGAACTAAACTAAACTAAGCTAATACTAAATTTAAACTGTATAAACAACTGATTCGTGAGAGTTTAAAAATTATACATATAATAGATGAAAATATATAATCATGATGCTAATGGGCCCGACAACTGTACGTGCTATGCGCGCATCCCTAACTAGACCCGGGTTTGCAAGTCCCGAATTTAGTAGGGCTACTAGGTTATTTGAACCTAGGGACGACTGTGGGAGTCCAACCCAATGGATATCTAATCCAGTACAGTGCCACTGAAAAGTAAAATACTAAACATAAGCTAATAAATT
The DNA here is from genome assembly GCF_018446385.1 of Zingiber officinale. NCBI lineage: Eukaryota > Viridiplantae > Streptophyta > Magnoliopsida > Zingiberales > Zingiberaceae > Zingiber > Zingiber officinale. The sequence continues at coordinate 17,891 of NW_024589981.1, read as the reverse complement.
CTTGTCTTGCTTTTACTAGGTTGTCTAAACCTAGAACTAGGTTATCTAAACCTAGAGGCGACTGGGGGAGCCTGTTGGAGTGTATACTAAAAGCCTAAGCTTTGTAAACATTCATTATGAATAAAGAATCATATTTGGTCAAATTGTCTACATTTAGTTGTAGTTGTTCAATTAATTTATATTGTAGATAACATAGTATGTGGTGTCACATGCAGAAGATAATGTTATCAGTACCTTATAAATTATAAACAGTAGCTCGTGACCAAAATGGAAAGGAACAAACCATTAGAAGGTCGTAGTGTAATTAGGTATCAGTTTATCTTGACTGTATAATTACACTAGTACACTCAGAGTGTATTGAGTAGGATCATTTGAGGTCGTTTCTTTTATACTGACTTTATAAAGAAACAAAGACCTCGGTTATTATGGAAGTGTGTGCTTTTAATCCTAATATAATAACAAGCACATATATTTGATATTTATTTCTTTAATTTATCAATGGGTGAGATTTAGTTCGATGAATCAATAAGCCCGATAAATTGGGAAATGGTATCACTTATAGTGTGTGTTGTTGATTATAGAAGGAAACTGTGTCCTAGAGATACTAGGTTGATAATGTCCTCAAGAGGAGCTCATAAGGATTGTCATGTTAAACCCTGCAGGTGGACTTAGTCCGACATGACGATAAGGTTAAGTGGTACTACTCTTGGACTAAGATATTAATTAAATGAGTTGTCAGTAACTCACTTAATTAGTGAACATTCGATATCTTAAACACAGGGAGACTAACACACTCATAATAAGAAGGAGCCCAAAAATGTAATTTGGGATTGGTGCGGTAGTTCAATAATAGTTCTCTAGTGGAATGAATTATTATTGATAAAATTAAGTTGTGTGTTCGGGGCGAACACGGGATGCTTAATTTTATCGGGAGACCAAAACCAATTCCTCCTCTCGGTCCCTATCGTAGCCTCTTATTTATAGAGTACTATACCCTGTAATACCCACTAAGCTTGTAAGATAAATATATGAATGTGGGATTTTACCTTAGAAAATAATAGGAAATGAGTTGAACCAAAAAGGAAATAAAAAGAAATAAAAATAGGGAGAGGTCAAGGATTGAACCTTGAACCTCTTATATTATATTTCATAGAATTAATGGGTAATGACCAGTTGGGATAGGAATAATATGTTGATAGCAAAGGACGGAAACTTATGATAAAGATGAGAGTAAAAGTTAGCCAAAAGGAAACAAGAAAAGAGCAAGAGAAAGGCAACTTGCCTTCCTCCCTTCCTCTCCCTCTTCCTCTTTGATTTTGTCGAAATGTTTAAAGAGGAATTAAGGGGATTCATTCCCCCTTATTTCACCATGAATGATGAGGATAAATAAATAAATAAAAATAAAAATAAAATAGAAAAAAAAAGGCTAAGGGAGAAGGAAAGCAAAAACTAAGTTTGCTACCTCTTCCCCCTTAACATAAAAGAGACTATGTAAAGGGAAAATTCTATTTTCTCTCATTTTTTCTCATTCTCTCCTCTCCCTCACCGAAACCTCAGTTCCCCCTCTCCTCCATTTTCGGCCCCAAGCCAAGGTTTTCTCCTAAGAAAAACCTAAGATACAAGGAGGACTTAGCAAGGGAATCATGGGAAAGGAACTAGAAGAAGAGGCTACTTCTTCTTCACCATACCTTAGATCCACAAGCGAAAAGGATGTAAGCTTCCCCTCACCTATGGTACAAGGTGTTTTAAGTGTTTTTCGGATTTTATGAAGATTTTAAAACCTAGAAACAAGTTTGAGAAAATTCGGCCAAGAAGAGCTTTCAAAATCTAATGGTGTTTAAACTAGTCTTCACTACATGATAGATTTTTCTATGCTATGTAAAGGGGTTCTTCTTCATACTTTTATACCTATATGATGCTTGATCAGAGGAGTACTGAACCCTAGAATTTCGGCCAAAAATATTCTTAAGAGGCTAGGGAAAATCTATTGTTTTACCCAACTAGTACAAGGTTCTCCCTATGAAATATTAAGGATCATGTATTAGTTTTCCTTCCTTAAAAGATATTTGAAACTAAGAGAAAACCCACTCATATGATTCGGTCAAGAAAGGGTTTAGGGTTAGGAAGACCTTGAAATTTAAATAACCATGCTCATGTGATAGAATACAAAGATCTTAAAGGATTTGTATGCTTGAATATTGCTAGAATTTCATGAACTCCTTCTTAGGGTTTTTCGGCCATGATGAGATGGATGGCTTAGAAAAGCTTAAACAAAATTTTAATATGATCAAGACCTCTGTGCTATTTAGATATGAAAGTTGGTTAATGCCCTCATGCTTAATTAGAGTGTAGAAAAATTAGTTGCATGACATATAACATGTATGACCACAAGGGGTCCTAGCTTATTCATGAACCAATTTGTATACATGTTTCTTAGTAACTTTTGCCATGAAACTTACTTAGGTTTTTCATGCTTTAGGCCACTTAAAAACCTAGCTAAGGAATGGTAGGTTTCGGCCATGAGAAAAAAAAATAAAAGAAAAAGAGGAAAAGAAACCTAGAAAGCCTAAGACACAATTCATATGTATACTCATTATGTTTGTCCTTATACATGCTATGAAACTTGTATAAATTCTCATGCTTTTAGGCTATTTGAAGCAAGTTCATATTCTGTGAGTTTCGGCCAAGTAGGGTTTAAAAGACCTAGAGGCCTTAGAAATGAAACCAAATGTGTTAAAAGTACTTATTATGAAAATAGGATAATGTGTTGATTGTTTCACATGCTTGTATAATTTTTCCATGACCTAAACGAACCCTTGAATGTTTCGGTCATGAAGAAATAGATGCCCTAGAAACCCTAGGACTTAAATTAAATATGCTCATGTCACTCTACATGAAATATGATAAGTAGAAAGCCAAGGTTCAATTGCTATATGTTGTTTTATGACCTAAAATGATGCTAGGGTATGTTTCGGCCATAACTATTGTATGATGCCTTGTATGAATTTATACATAATGTTAATCCAAGTTCACATGCTTGTATGCTTGTTTGAAGCCCTAATGAGAACTTGTTAAATTTCGGCCATGACATATGTTAAGGGCTTGAAGAACTTAGGAAGTAATTCAAATGTGTCAAATGTGTTTACCTTGTTCCTTGGTAAAAATGTTATAAATATGATTTAAAGTTGTCCATGCTTTTATGTCATATGGAACCTTGTTTCACACCTTAAGGTTTCGGCCATATGAAATTAGGGACTTGAGGAACTTAGAAACTAAGTTAATCATGTTTATAATGCTTCCTATGAAAATGTTATGATGATAATTTAGGTGCCACATGCTTGGATGTTGTGTTTAACCTAAATTGAGCCCTAAAGGGTTTCGGCCACAAGGGTTTAGGAAGCTTAAAACCAAGATAAATATGATATCATGTTTCCTATGATAGGATAATCACAAGATACACCCTTATGCTTAATATGTATGCTTGTGATTTATGACTTATGATATGATATGCATGCTTTTATGATATGATATGCTTTGTGCTAAAAATATGCATGCTTATGTTATGATATGTGGTTAAATTATGCATGCTTTAATGCTATGTTTAGTGCTTAAAATATGCATGCTTCCATGATATGCTATGTGGTTAAATCATGCATGCTTGATGATATGCTTTATGCTTAAGATATGCATGTTTTTATGATCTATGCCTAAGTGAGGCATACCTTTATGATATGATGTATGCCTAAGTGATGCATACCTTTATGACATGATGTATGCCTAAGTGATGCATACCTTTATGACATGATGTATGCCTAAGTGATGCATATCTTTATGATATGATGTATGCCTAAGTGATGCATACCTTTATGGCATACACATACCTTTATGACATGAGGTATGCCTAAGTGATGCATACCTTTATGATATGATGTATGCCTAAGTGATGCATACTTTTATGACATGATGTATGCCTAAGTGATGCATACTTTTATGATATGATGTGTGTCTAAGTGATGCATGCTTTTATGATACATCATATGTAAGACATGTACTTTACTTTATATGTGAGTGGCTTGTACCAAGGGTGGGCTCCATAAGCGCCCCGGGGACTAAGGACCTCGTTAGGGATGGGCTCCTAAGTGCCCCTAGGACTAAGGGCCTAGTATGATTGCCTCGTAGGGTTCAAGACTTGCTACCTTGGACCTACAAGGTTGCGCGCAATATGTAAGTGGTACATAGCCGGGATCCCCCTTATGTTGAGATTATTTTCAAGTATATATGTAAAAGAAAGTGGTTTTAAAGATCATGAGACATACACATGTTTTTCCGGATACATGTTTTCCAAAATCATATTGCATACACCTTATGATTATGATATGTTTCATGTTATGCTCTTGATTATGATATGCCATGATAAGGTATGATTATGTTATGTTCATGCTATACCTTATAGACATGTTTCGGCCATGGATTTGTTGATGCCTGATATATAGATTTCAGCCATAGATATGATGATGCCTTGATGTACATGTTTCGGCCATAGTATGATGTTTTGATATACATGTTTTGGCCATGCTTTGATATACCATAATACTTGTTTGTTATGCCATGTCTAGCTATGTTTTATGCGATGCACTATGTATATGTTTCGGCCATGGTGATGCTTGATATGTTATGACTAGTTGTGATTATATTATGATGCATGATATGCTTGAATAGAATGCTATGTTATGCCATGATTAGTTGAGATTATGACTTGTTGATGCATTCTTGATTATGTGCTGATTGTTGGTTTTAGTGAGTAGGAAAGGAACTTACTGAGCCATGAGTGCTCATAGCTTACTTTCCTTGTACCACAGATAAAGGAAAAAGCTGGATGAGTTAGAGGAGCAGCAGGAGGGGCAATGAAGATGTGTGTGGCAGTGGCTAGGCAACCGAATAAATAAGAACCTGCTTAAAGTTTCTTTAAAGAACTATGCATTGGTATTTTATGACTTGTGATACCTAAACATGTGTGGCTTGACATTATGGTTCCATTGGATTTGATGTTATGATTTTGATGCCATGTGATAGTATAGTTCAAAAGAAATTTAAAAGAAAAGTTTTATTAAAACTATGAAAATTATTTTAAGTCTTCCGCTGTTTTAAAAAAAAAGAAAAATTTATACGTAGAGTATCGTAGTCCCGTCCCTTAGGGTTAGCAGGGAGGGCGGGCGTTACAGGTTGGTATCAGAGCCAAAGTTTATTGCCAGCTCACTACACACACATCAAGCCTCCTACCTGCCGCTCCAAGTAAGAATGTTTATGTTAAATTTATTTGTTATATGTTTATGTTTGATTTCCTTGTCATATGCTTATGCTTTATTTTCTTACTACATTGTGTTGGAGTGTATACTGAAAGCCTAAGCTTTGTAAACATTCATTATGAATAAAGAATAACATTTGGTCTCATTATCTACATTTGTTTGTAGTTGTTCATTTAATTTATATTGTAGATAACATAGTATGTGGTGTCACATACAGAAGATGATGTTATCAGTACCTTATAAATTATAAACAGTAGCTCATGACCAGAATGGAAAGGAACAAACCATTAGAAGGTCGTAGTGTAATTAGGTATTAGTTTATCTTGACTATATAATTACACTAGTACACTCAGAGTGTATTGAGTAGGACCATTTGAGGTCGTTCCTTTTATACTGACTTTATAAAGGAACAAAGATCTCAGTTATTATGGAAGTGTGTGCTCTTAATCCTAATATAATAACAAGCACATATATTTGATATTTATTTCTTTAATTTATCAATGGGTGAGATTTAGTTCGATGAATCAATAAACCCGATAAGTTGGGAAATGCTATCACTTATAGTGTGTGTTGTTGATTATAGAAGGAAACTGTGTCCTAGAGATACTAGGTTGATAATGTCCCCAAGAGGAGCTCATAAGGATTGTCATGTTAAACCCTGCAGGTGGACTTAGTCCGACATGACGATAAGGTTGAGTGGTACTACTCTTGGACTTAGATATTAATTAAATGAGTTGTCAGTAACTCACTTAATTAGTGGACATTCGATATCTTAAATACAGGGAGACTAACACACTCATAATAAGAAGGAGCCCAAAAATGTAATTTGGGATTGGTGCGGTAGTTCAATGATAGTTCTCTAGTGGAATGAATTATCATTGATAAAATTAAGTTGTGTGTTCGGGGCGAACACGGGATGCTTAATTTTATCGGGAGACCAAAACCAATTCCTCCTCTCGGTCCCTATCGTAGCCTCTTATTTATAGAGTACTATACCCACCTTCTATACCCACCTAAAGGGGGTCGGCCAAGCTAGCTTGGGAACCAAGCTAGGGCCGGCCTAAGCTTGGGTTTAAGGTGGCCGGCCCTAGCTTGAACCCAAGCTAGTAGGGCCGACCATAATTAAATTAAAAGAAATTTAATTTTAATTTTTATTATTATGTGGAAGATATAATTTAAAGAGAATTAAAATTAAAATATCTCTCTTGTAAAAGATTTACAAAAGATTAAAGAAAGAGATTAGATCTCTTTCCTTATTTGTAGATTGGAGAGATTTTTTATTTTCTCTTTAAAATTATTCACATGTTAATAAAATTAAAATTATAGATATTTCCTTTTATTAACCATGAAGAGATTTTAAAGAGAAATTTTATTTTTTAAAATTTTCGGAAACAAATAAGGAAAGTTTTAATTGTTGATTGAAACTTGTTCAATTTGCTTCCTCTTGATGTGGCCGGCCATTAGAGTTTATTTGGGAAATTTTATTTTATTTTTCTCAAATAAATCATGTCAAGGAAATTAAGGAAATTTTATTGTAAATAAATTTCCTAATTTGCCTAGGCCAAGGAATATAAAAGAAGGGGTAGGGGTGCCTTCATGAGATACAACCTCTATTGTTTTCTCTCCCTTTTTCCTTGGTGTTGTGGCCGGCCATTACCCTCTCCCTCTCTTCCTCTTGTGGTGGCCGAATACTTCATCTCTCTTGGAGTTCTTGTGATGGCCGGATACTACTTGGAGAAGAAGAAGAAGAAGGAGAGAAAGCTAGCATCTCTTGGAGCTTGGTTAGTATTTTGATTTTCTTCTTTGGTAAAGTTCTTCCTTTGTGGCCGAACCTTGCTTGGAGGAGAAGAAGGTGGTTGGTGGTTTCTCATCTCGGTAGATCGTTGCCCACACAACGTCCGAGGTTAGAAGAGGAATACGGTAGAAGATCAAGAGGTTTTCCTACAAGGTATAACTAGTAATTTCTATTTCCGCATCATGCTAGTTATTTATGGAAATAATACCAAATACAAGAGGCTTACGTTCTAGTATTTCGAATATATTTTTCGATGTTGTATTCTTTTGTTTCTTTCTTTTCCTTGTGATTTGATTGTTCTCTTTGGTTAACCTAAAGTTATTTTAGGAAATTAAATATTAGCTTTCTATTAAAGGTTTTGTCTAGTCGGTGGTGGTTGCTCCCATATCCAAGAAGGCCATGTGCCTCGCCACGTCGATCTTGGGAACCTTTTATGGAAATTAATATTTAATGGAATTAATAACAAGGAGACTTGGGTCGAGCGTGTTAAGTTCAAGGAGATCCAAGTCAAAACCTAAAGAACAAATAGATTAAGTTTTGGATCAAGCGTGTTAAGTTCAGCGATCCAAAATTTAATTTAAAAGAACACATGGTAGCTAGGAAAAGGTTCAGACCTTTGTACAAAATTTTTGTACAGTGGAACCTATAGGTTTTCCGAGTAGCAACCAACAATTGGTATCAGAGCTAGGGTTTTGCCTCTGTGTATTTAGTATTTAGTTTAATTATGCACATGTCATACATAATTTAGGCAGGATAATAGTAGGATGTGCTAACTTTGTGGATGCAGGATCCAACTATTATGACTTTTAGTTATTATGTGTGTGATTGGACCCTTGGACATGTCAAGGGCATTTAATGTGTGTGCATGATTGTATTAAAATACAGCAGGAGCTGTATTTAGTTTTTATTAGGATTTTATTTTTGATCTAGATACATGTACATTCCTTTTATGGAATATATGATCAAAAATGTAAAATTTTATTTATGTCGCGGATCGAATCTTGCAAAGCGTGGAACCTTCTAAGGACCAGAGGCGCAGCGGAACTAGGAGCAAGATGGATGCGACAGCCAGACCCGGTGGCGGTGGCCAAATATGGCTGCAGCTTGGGATGACAACACACGGAGGACAATTAGAGATAAAAGCCATAATAGTTGAAAATTAAATTTTCTATTTATTGCTTTTATATTGTGCTGTGTGTGCATGTTAGTTTACAAGTTTAAGTAGGCTAGCATAGTTAAAATTCCTCATTTATAAATAACTAAGTGGGAGAGGAATTTTTAAATAAATCCCATGGTCTCCATTACTGGTTTGTAAGTGATGCAAACAAGCTTGCGCGTTGGCTCTGAGTGCCTTCCTCCATAACGGATGAGCTTGTTTGTAGATCACTAGAACAAACTTCCATTTTTGGATGACTATAGGAAATTAATTAAGAGCGTGTGATCTTCCCCAACGGAAGGGGCATAATCTTATTAATGGGCTTAGTGTCAAGTAATGGTATACACTTAGACACATCTAATAGTATCCTCCCCAACGGAGTCACTGCTATTATATGTGTGACCAAATGATACCAACTATTATTTTTATTTGTCAAAAAGTTAGGTTGACAAGATAATAAAATTAATGGGATAAAACCCTCCTTTTACAAATGTTGAATTTGTATACGTCCACACTAACGTGGCATACAAAATTCACGGTGTTTTAAGGTGTTGGTTAATTTAAAATAGTATTGTTTGAGGAATCAATATTATTCTAAATTTAGAGTTCTAACCAAAAGTTATTTGTGATTCTTAGGATGTCTTTCAACCCACTGTCCATCATACTTCAACAGAATAGACTTACTGGACCAAACTACATAGATTGGAAAAGAAATTTGGACATTGTTCTTACTGCTGAAAGCTATAAATATGTACTGACTGAGCAGTGCCCTGATGCACCTACTGGTGAATCTACCCAAGAGGAGATTGAATATCATAGGAAATGGGTAAAAGCAGATGAGATGGCGCGGTGTTACATTTTGGCTTCAATGTCAAATGTATTGCAACATCAGCATCAAGATTTACCAACAGCCTATGATATTATGAACAATCTCAAGGAACTCTTTGGTCATCAGGATAGGGCTTCTAGGCAAGAAGCCATGAGAAAGATAATGACAGCCACCATGCAAGAGGGTACTCCTGTAAGGGATCATATCCTAAAGATGATGGCTTATCTGAACGAGATACAGATCCTTGGAGGAGAAATGGACGGGAACACCCAGATCGATATGATCCTCCAAACGCTACCTAGAAGTTTTGAGCAGTTTCGCCTGAACTATAATATGAATAAGAGGGTTTATTCATTAGCGGAACTACTGACAGAACTTCAAGCAGCAGAAGGATTATTTCGTCACAATGCTCAAATTCACTATGCTGAAAATGGTTCTACTTCTAAACCGAGAGGAAAGAAGAAGAAGAAACAAGCTGGTTCAGCAAAGAAAGTGAATAAATCTCAGAGTACGGGATTTAAAGCTGGAGTGAAGAAGCCGAAGGGCAAGTGCTTCATCTGCAAGCAGGCAGGACATTGGAAGGCGGACTGTCCTCGTAGGAACCAAAACAAAGGTATATCTCATGCTCTAGTTGTTGAAACATGTTTAGCGGTGTTATCTACCAACACCTGGTGTGTAGATACAGAAGTCACTGTTCATGTCTGCAATTCCTTGCAGGGGTTCCAGGAAACCCGACGACTATCTGAAGGAGAAATTACCGTCTACATGGGCAATGCTACTAAGGTGGCAGCTGTTGCAGTGGGAGACGTCTACTTATCTTTTAGTAGAAATAGAAATTTGGTTTTAAGAAATTGTCTTTATGTACCCAGTTTTAGAAAGAATTTAATTTCAGTTTCTAAACTGTTCTTAGATGGATATTCAGTTTCTTTCAGTAACGATGTAGTTATTAAAAGAAATAAAGTGATTATACGTTCTGGTGCATTAGTTGGCAATTTGTACACTTTAAATTCAATTTCTTCCACAAAGCAAAACATGGAAATTTATAACTCATCTTCTAACTCTAATAAGAGAAAAGAACCTTCGGAAATGAACCAAGCATATCTTTGGCATCTAAGGCTTGGTCATATTAACTTAAGTAGGATTCAGAGGCTTATAGCCGATGGACTTTTGAGTTCATTAGAGTTGGAAAATTTTCCAACTTGTGAATCTTGCTTGGAAGGTAAAATGACCAAGAGGCCTTTTAATGCCAAGGGGTATAGAGCCGAAGAAGTGTTAGAGTTGGTTCACTCGGATTTGTGTGGTCCTATGTCCAGGCAAGAGGAGGTTTTGAATATTTTGTCTCTTTCATAGCGATTATTCAAGATATGGATATATTTACCTAATGCGCGAAGTCCGAGTGCTTTGATAAGTTCAAAGAATACAAGGGCGATGTGGAGAAGCGATTAGGTAAAAGTATCAAGACACTACGATCTGATCGTGGCGAATACCTCTTAGGAGAGTTTAGGAATTACTTATCGAGGTGGGATTCAATCCCAATTGTGCACTGGACCCAACAGAATGGTGTGGCGAGCGAAGGAATAGGACTCTTATGGAGATGGTTAGATCAATGATGAGTTATTGAGAATTACCAAATTCGTTTTGGGGATATGCTCTGGAAGCAGAAGATATTACGAACTTAGTACCTTCTAAATCAGTTCTTCTACTCCCATAGAATTGTGGAATGGGCGAAAACCCAGTCTAAGACATATTCGGATATGGGGTAGTCCGGCACATGTCTTTGCCAGAGATCTTGATAAGTTAGAATCTCGTACTGAAGTTCGCGTGTTTGTAGGATATCCCAAAAGAGCGAAGGTGGTTTATTTTATAGTCCTAAAGACCGGAAGGTCATTGTTAGCACCAATGCCCGCTTTTAGAAGAAGACTATATAATGGATCACAAGCCCGAGTAAAGTTGTTTTAGAAGAACTTAGAGGACATGTCTACTTGAGTACCATTACAAGATGAAGTACCACAAGAGACGCAACACGTGTCACACATGATACACAACCTGACGTGCCTCGTCGTAGTGGGAGGGTTGTAAAGCGACTGAAAGATTCATGTTTTTGGGAGAGTCTTGAGACTTGGTCCCGGTAAACATGAACTGATCCTGAACATCTGACGAAGCACTCCAAGATATAGATCGACATCTTGGCAAAGGCAATGAATTCAAATAGAGTCTATGTACTCTAATAAAGTCGGGAGCTTGTAGAACCACTGATGGTGTAAAAGCCGTTGGATGCAAGTGGATCTACAAAAGGAAAAGAGGGAGACGGGAAGGTAGAGACCTTCAAAGCTAGGCTTGTTGCGAAAGGTACACTCGGAAAGAGGAATCGATTATGAGGAGACCTTTTCACGGTAGCCATGCTTAAGTCTATCAGGATACTCTTATCCATTCTTTGCTCATATGGATTATGAGATTTGGCAAATGGATGTCAAGACGACTTTCCTTAATGGAAGTCTTGAAGAGAACATCCATATGAAGCAACCGAAGGGTTCATTGAAAAAGGCAAAGAGCATCTAGTGTGCAAGCTCAATCGGTCCATTTATGGACTGAAGCAAGCTTCAAGGTTTGGAACATCCGGTTTAATGAAGTAATCCGGTCATATGGATTTATTCAAAGTCCGGATGAGTCTTGTGTATATAAAAGTGTAACGGAAGCGTGGTGGTATTTCTTGTACTATCGTAGATGATATTTTGTTAATTGGCAACAATGTCAAGTATTATCAGATGTAAGGGTATGGTTGTCCAAACAATTTGATATGAAGGACTTAGGAGAATGTGCACACATTCTTGGGATCAAAGTTATAAGGATCGTAAAGAAAAGAATGTTGTGTCTATCCCAAGCTTCATATATAGATACAATCCTTGCTCGTTTTAGCATGCAGAATTCCAAGAAAGGTTTCTTACCTTTTAGACATGGAGCAGCTTTATCTAAAGAGATGTCTCCAAAGACATCAAAAGAGATAGAGGACATGAAAGCGGTTCCTTATGCTTCGTTTGTAGGAAGCCTAATGTATGCAATGCTATACGAGACACGATATTTGTTTCTGTAGGCATGGTCACAGATATCGAGTAACCTGGACAAGGACATTGGACTGCGGTAAAGCATATATTAAAGTACACGAGGACTAGGGATTATATGCTAGTATACCAAGCAGATGATTTGCTCCTGTGGGTTACACGGATTGATTTCCAATCAGATAGGGATAACAATAAGTCTACATCGGGCTATGTGTTTACTTTAGGAGGTGGAGCCATTTCATGGAGGAGTGTTAAGCAAAAATGCGTTTCGGACTCAACCATGGAAGCTGAGTATGTAGCAGCCTCTGAGGCAGCTAAAGAAGCAGTATGGCTCAGGAACTTTCTAATGGACTTAGATGTGATTCCTGGTTTGCCCAAGATCATCACAATTTATTGTGATAATAGCGGTGCAGTTGCAAACTCGAAGGAACCACGAGCTCATAAGGCAAGTAAACATATAGAGCGCAAGTACCACCTGATACGAGATATCGTGAAGCGAGGAGAAGTTGTCATCGCCAAGATTGCATCAGCAGATAACCTGGCAGATCCTTTCACTAAGGCCCTTCCGGCGAAAGCTTTCGATCGGCATGTGGAGGGAATGGGAATCAGATGTATGGTAGAAGATATGACAGCTTAGTCATTAGTATAAGTGGGAGATTGTTGGAGTGTATACTGAAAGCCTAAGCTTTGTAAACATTCATTATGAATAAAGAATCACATTTGGTCTAATTATCTACATTTGTTTATAGTTGTTCATTTAATTTATATTGTAGATAACATAGTATGTGGTGTCACATACAGAAGATGATGTTATCAGTACCTTATAAATAGCTCACGACCAGAATGGAAAGGTACAAACCATTAGAAGGTCGTAGTGTAATTAGGTATTAGTTTATCTTGACTATATAATTACATTAGTACACTCAGAGTGTATTGAGTAGGACCATTTGAGGTCGTTTCTTTTATACTGACTTTATAAAGGAACAAAGATCTCGGTTATTATGGAAGTGTGTGCTCTTAATCTTAATATAATAACAAGCACATATATTTGATATTTATTTCTTTAATTTATCAATGGGTGAGATTTAGTTCGATGAATCAATAAACCCGATAAGTTGGGAAATGCTATCACTTATAGTGTGTGTTGTTGATTATAGAAGGAAACTGTGTCTAGAGATACTAGGTTGATAATGTCCCCAAGAGGAGCTCATAAGGATTGTCATGTTAAACCCTGCAGGTGGATTTAGTCCGACATGACGATAAGGTTGAGTGGTACTACTCTTGGACTTAGATATTAATTAAATGAGTTGTCAGTAACTCACTTAATTAGTGGGCATTCGATATCTTAAATACAGGGAGACTAACACACTCATAATAAGAAGGAGCCCAAAAATGTAATTTGGGATTGGTGCGGTAGTTCAATGATAGTTCTCTAGTGGAATGAATTATCATTGATAAAATTAAGTTGTGTGTTCGGGGCGAACACGGGATGCTTAATTTTATCGGGAGACCAAAACCAATTCCTCCTCTCGGTCCCTATCGTAGCCTCTTATTTATAGAGTACTATACCCACATATACCCACCTTCTATACCCACCTAAAGGGGGCCGGCCAAGCTAGCTTGGGAACCAAGCTAGGGCCGGCCTAAGCTTGGGTTTAAGGTGGCCGGCCCTAGCTTGAACCCAAGCTAGTAGGGCCGGCCATAATTAAATTAAAAGAAATTTAATTTTAATTTTTATTATTATGTAGAAGATATAATTTAAAGAGAATTAAAATTAAAATATCTCTCTTGTAAAAGATTTACAAAAGATTAAAGAAAGAGATTAGATCTCTTTCCTTATTTGTAGATTGGAGAGATTTTTTATTTTCTCTTTAAAATTATTCACATGTTAATAAAATTAAAATTATAGATATTTCCTTTTATTAACCATGAAGAGATTTTAAAGAGAAATTTTATTTTTAAAATTTTGAAACAAATAAGGAAAGTTTTAATTGTTGATTGAAACTTGTCCAATTTGCTTCCTCTTGATGTGGACCATTAGAGTTTATTTGGGAAATTTTATTTTATTTTCTCAAATAAATCATGTCAGAAATTAAGGAAATTTTATTGTAAATAAATTTCCTAATTTGCCTAACCAAGGAATATAAAAGAAGGGTAGGGGTGCCTTCATGAGATACAACCTCTATTGTTTTCTCTCCCTTTTCCTTGGTGTTGTGGCCGAATCCTCTCTCTCTCTTCCTCTTGTGGTGGCCGAATACTTCATCTCTCTTGGAGTTCTTGTGATGGCGGATACTACTTGGAGAAGAAGAAGAAGGGGAGAAAGCTAGCATCTCTTGGAGCTTGGTTAGTATTTTGATTTTCTTCTTTGGTAAAGTTCTTCCTTTGTGGCGAACCTTGCTTGGAGGAGAAGAAGGTGGTTGGTGGTTTCTCATCTTGGTAGATCGTTGCCCACACAGCGTCCGAGGTTAGAAGAGAATACGGTAGAAGATCAAGAGGTTTTCCTACAAGGTATAACTAGTAATTTCTATTTCCGCATCATGCTAGTTATTTATGAAAATAATACCAAATACAAGAGGCTTACGTTCTAGTATTTCGAATATGTTTTTCGATGTTGTGTTCTTTTGTTTCTTTCTTTTCCTTGTGATTTGATTGTTCTCTTTGGTTAACCTAAAGTTATTTTAGAAAATTAAATATTAGCTTTCTATTAAAGGTTTTGTCTAGTCGGTGGTGGTTGCTCCCATATCCAAGAAGGTCATGTGCCTCGCCACGTCAGTACTGGGAACCTTTTATGGAAATTAATATTTAATGGAATTAATAACTTAAGGAGACTTGGGTCGAACGTGTTAAGTTCCGCAGGAGATCCAAGTCAAAACCTAAAAGAACAAATAGATTAAGTTTTGGATCAAACGTGTTAAGTTCCGCAGGCGATCCAAAATTTAATTTAAAAGAACACATGGTAGCTAGGAAAAGGTTCAGACCTTTGTACAAAATTTTTGTACAGTGGAACCTATAGGTTTTCCGAGTAGCAACCAACACATTGCTTATGCTTTATTTCCTTATGTTACATTGTTTGTCATTATATTCCTTATTTTTCCTTATGTTGTTTACACTTTAGTTCATGTTTTACTTACTTATGTTTGATGCTTTATTCTATGCTTTTAGTTATAAATTAGATTAGGATTACATATTGGTAGGTTAGGGATAATACCATAACAAATAGATAGAAACAAACCAGTACGTTAGATTGGCTAAAATCGATAACCACTTGCACTAGTCTATTTCTTTTAGATAAACATGGTTAGGACACGTAATGCGGGCAGGAGGGATGACTCCACGGATCTGGCGGGTGTCATGAGACCTCGACGTCGGATCGCGAGAACAACAAGGTGATCACTACCTTAATGGGTCGGAAAGGTGATTACCCACAGGTGGATCCACCACTGTACCTACGGCCGCACGGTGCCCCGGCCCTACTCGATGGTCCGACAAGGGCCCTATACTTGAGTGGCAAAGCTTAGCGGAAGCATTCTCGGAAGCTGAACCATGGGATGCAAGGCTGGCTAAAACCGTGGAGAACATAATGGAACTCTTGGATTGGCACGAACACGAGAAGGTCAAATGCGCGTGGATTATGTCTTATCGGAGATGCCGGATGTGGTGGAGACGAGTAAAGCGAAAAGGCAAGTAAACGAATGCGGTGGAGCAGTTTGCAGGTTCTTAGGGAATTTTTCCATGTCAGGTGACCAACAAGCATATGAGTTCTTGAGTTGAGCAAGGTGATCATCGATTAATGAAGCGTCAAGAGGTTCAACCGCCTAGCCCGTGTGCCCAGGCTGGTCCGTCTTGAAAAAGAAAGGGTCCGGTTGATGTTAAAGATGCTCAGGCCGAGATAGCTCGAACCTAGCGTGGAGTTAATAGACCATGACGAGGAGTTGGTCGGCCACGATTGCAAGCACTATCAGGAAGCAATGAATAAGGGCAAGAACCAAGTCTTGTGGGAGGACAAAAATCGCACGATGCAGAACCGAATGGAAAGGAAACTCAGTGGAAAGAGGAAGCAGTGGAATAAAACAAAGGTGGTCCAGCCAATAAGCGGACCAAGTACCCTCAGTGTGCCACCTGTTGTATTTTATAATACAATCATGCACACACAATAAAATGCCCTTGACATGGAGTCCAACCACACACAATGTCTATAAGCCATAATAGTTGGATCCTGCGTCCTCAGTTAGTACATCCTACTATTATCTCTAAATTATGTATGACATGTGCATAATTAAACTAATACCAAATACAGGCAAAACCCAGCTCGATACAATTGTTGGTTGCTACAGCCTAATGGTTCCTTTGTACAAAATTTTGTACAAAGGTGCGAACCTTTCCTAGCTACCATGTGTTCTTTTAAATTAAACTTGGATCGCATGCGAAATCATTTGATCCAAAGTTTAATTTATTTGTTCTTCTAGGTTTAGACATGGATCTCCTGCGTAACACTTTCGATCCAAATCACCTAGGTTATTAATTCTATTAAATATTAATTTCCAAAATTGGCTTCCGATCTTGGCGTGGTGAGACACATGCCCTTCTTGGATATGGGAGCAACCACCACCGACTAGACAAAGCCTTTTAAGGAAAGCTAATATTTAATTTCCTTAAATAACTTTAGGTCAACCGAAAAGAACAATCAAATCACAAAGAAAAAGAAAAACAAAAGAACACAACATCAAAAATAAATTCGAAATACTAGAATCGCATGCCTCTTGTATTTGGTATTTTTACAAAGAAATAAAACAAGCATGATGTGGAAAAACATTACTAGTTATACCTTTCTTTTGAAGACAAAGACCTCTTGATCTTCTACCGTATTCCTCTTCTAACCTCAGATGTTGTGTGGGCAACGATCTTCCGAGATAAGAACCACCTTTCCACCTTCCTTCTTCTAGATTTCGGCCACAATAAATTTCTTCAAGGATGAAGAATTTCGGCCACCACCAATGCTCCAAGGGATGCTAGAGACGAGGCTTGCTTTCTCTTCTTCTTCTCCTTCCTTGATCCGACCACAAACTAGAGCTCCACCAAGAAGATAGGTTTCGGCCAACAAGAGGAGAGGAGAGAAATAAGGCCGACCACCAAAACCAAGGAAGAGAGGGAGGAAAAGAATAGAGGTTTTTCCACCATGAAGGCTCCTCCACCTCCTCTTTTATAATCCTTTGTCTTGGAAAATAAGGAAATTTTAATAAAAACTTCCCTAATTCTTTTTCCATGAAAAGGAGAAATTTATTTAATTAAAAATAATTTTTCTTCTCATTATTATAATGGCCGGCCAAACCAAAACTCCAAGCAAATAAAAATTTTAAACACAAATTAAAACTTCCTTATTTGCTTCCGGAAATTTTATAAAAAAATTCTCCAATAATTTTTATCCCTTAATGATTGGTTAAAAGGAAATTTTATAAATTAAATCTTTCTTTAAACATGCGGATAATTTCCGGAAAGTTATCTCTAAAAATTAAAATCTCCTTTCAATCTGCAAATAAGGAAGATATCAAATCTTTTCTTAATCTTTTGTAGAAACTAATAAAAGAGAATTATTAATTTTTTAAACTTTTAAATCATGAACATGGTTAAAAGGAAAGTTTTTACCAAAATTAAAATCAACCTTTTAATCTACAAATAAGGAAAGAGATTTAGCTCTTCTCTTAATCTTTTGTAGAATCTTATAAAAGGAAAGATTTAAATTTTTAAA